>NC_074676.1:22890528-23190528 GCF_029448725.1 Salvelinus fontinalis
TCTGAGAGTGCTGTACCTCCTGTGGTCTCAGGACATGGTAAGGCGGAGAGAGAGAGAGAGAGAGAGAGAGAAAGAGAAAGAGAAAGAGAGAGAGAGAGAGAAGGAGAGAGAGAGAGAGAGAGAAAGAGAGAGGATCCTGCAGCTCCTGCTGAATAGAAATATCACAGTGTGACAGAATAGCTCTCACACAGAATAATTCAGCACTGCCTCATTGCCTCTGTTCTCTCCCCCCACCCACAACTCTCTCACTCTCTGTCGATCTCAGTCTCTCTCTCAATTCAATTCAATTCAATTCAAGGGCTTTATTGGCATGGGAAACATATGTTAACATTGGTCATAATCGCCAAAGCAAGTAAAGTAGATAATAAAAGAATAAAGACATTTCAAATGTCATATTATGTATGTAAACAGTGTTGTTACGATGTGCAAATAGCAAAAGCACAAAAGGGTAAATAAATAAACATACATATGGGTTGTATTTACAATGGTGTTTGTTCTTCACTGGTTGCCCTTTTCTTGTGGCAACAGGTCACAAATACTGCAGCTGTTCACCCAGTATATATGGGAGTTTATTAAAATTGGGTTTGTTTTCAGAATTCTTCGTGGATCTGTGTAATCTGAGGGAAAAATGTGTCTCTAAAATTGTCATACATTTGGCAGGAGGTTAGGAAGTGCAGTTTCCACCTCATTTTGTGGGCAGTGTGCACATAGCCTGTCTTCTTTTGAGAGCCAGGTCTGCCAACGGCAGCCTTTCTCAATAGCAAGGCTATGCTCACTGAGTCTGTACATAGTCAAAGCTTTCCTTCAGTTTGGGTCAGTCACAGTGGTCAGGTATTCTACTCTCTGTTTAGGGCCAAGCAGCTTTCTAGTTTACTCTGTTTTTTTGTTAATTCTTTCCAGTGTGTCAAGTAATTATCTTTTTGTTTTCTCATGATTTGGTTGGGTCTAATTGTGTTGCTGTTCTGGGACTCTGTGGGATCTGTTTGTGTTTGTGAACAGAGCCCAGACCAGCTTGCTTAGGGGACTCTTCTCCAGGTTCATCTCTCTGTAGGTGATGGCTTTGTTATGGAAGGTTTGGAATTGCTTCCTTTCAGGTGGTTGTAGAATTTAGAGGCTCTTTTCTGGATATTGATATTTAGCGGGTATCGGCCTAATTCTGCTCTGCATGCATTATTTGGTGTTTTACGTTGTGCACAGAGGATATTTTTGCAGAATTCTGCATGCAGAGTCTCAATTTGGTGTTTGTCCCATTTTGTGAATCCTTGGTTGGTGAGTGGACCCCAGACCTCACAACCATAAAGAGCAATGAGTTCTATAACTGATTCCAGTATTTTTAGCCAGATCCTAATTTGTATGTCAAATTTGATGTTTCTTTTTTGAGGGCATAGAAGGCCCTTCTTGCCTTGTCTCAGCTCATTCACAGCTTTGTGGAAGTTACCTGTGGCACTAATGTTATAGTTTTTTGTTTGATCTAGGGCAACGGTGTCTGGATGGAATTTGTATTTGTGGTCCTGGCAACTGGACCTTTTTTTGATCACAATAATTTTTTATCTTACTGAGATTTACTGTCAGGGCCCAGGTCTGACAGAATCTGTGCAGAAGATCTAGGTGCTGCTGTATGCCCTCCTTAGCACCAGATCATCAGCAAACAGTAGACATTTGACATCAGATTCTGCAGACTTTTCTAGTGCCCTCACCAATTCGTTGATATATATGTTGAAGACGGTGGGGCTTATGCTGCATCTCTGTCTCACCCTACGGACCTGTGGAAAGAAATGTGTTTTTTGACAATGTTAACCATGCACTTGTTTGTGTACATGGATTTTATCATGTCATATGTTTTTCCCCCAACACCACTTTCCATCAATTTGTATAGTAGACCCTAATGCCAAATTGAGTCAAAAGCTTTTTTGAAATCAACAAAGTATGAGAAGACTTGGCTTTTGTTTTTTGGTTTGTTTGTTTGTCAATTAGGGTGTGTAGGGTGAATGTGGTCTGTCGTACGGTAATTTGGTAAAAAGACAATTTGACATTTGCTCAGTACATTGTTTTCACTGAGGAAATGTTTGAGTCTGCTGTTAATAATAATGCAGAAGATTTTCCCAAGGTTGCTATTGATGCATATCCCATGGTAGTTATTGGGGTCAATTTTGTCTCCACTTTTGTGGATTGGGGTGATCAGTCCTTGGTTCTAAATATTGGGGAAGATACCATAGCTAAGGATGATGTTAGAGAGTTTAAGTATAGCCAATTGGAATTTGTTGTTTGTATATTTTATCATTTCACTGAGGATACCATCAACACCACAGGCCTTTTTGGGTTGGAGGGTTTGTATTTTGTCCTGTAGTTCATTCAATGTAGTTGGAGAATCCAGTGTGTTCTGGTAGTCTTTAATAGTTGATTCTAAGATTTGTATTTGATCATGTATATATTTTTGCTGTTTGTTCTTTGTTATAGAGCCAAAAGGATTGGTGAAGTGGTTTACCCTGTAACGGTTGTCTAGTTCTTCCTCCTTCTCGGACGAGGAGAGGAGGATCGGAGGACCAAAATGCAGCGGGTTGTGAATACATAATTAATGAATTTATAACCCGCTGCATTTTGGTCCTCCGGTCCTCCTCTCCTCGTCCGAGGAGGAGGAAGAACTAGACACCCGTTACAGAATCACCCACCAACAAACAGTGTGAACAGCCAACCTATATATATATATATATGGTTCTCAGAGGAAAACGTCAAACACCTGTCCCTGATTGAGAACCATATAAGGCTAATTACAAGTGACCTAAACATAGAAACACAAAACATAGAATGCCCACCCCAACTCACGCCCAACTAAACACATACAAAAATAACATAAAACAGGTCATGAACGTGACATACCCGTACATCTCCATTTTGGATAGATCATTCTTTGTGTTGGTCACACTGTATAATGATAGGAGACTGGCGCAGGAATACCAAATGTTAATTATTTTTTATTTATTTCACTAACCAAAATAGTATACGTCATGAACATGATGGGGACGAAGCTCAAGACAAACACCTATATATAGTATATAACACAGGGCTGTAACCCAAACAAAGAGCAAGGTGTAAACCTTATGGGGACGAGACCCGTAATAACAATACACGGGACGAGACCTGTAACAACAAGTGCACACGAACAAGCAAGCCGATACAACAGAGCACAGATACTCACCATACCATTAGGTTTTTGTATTCTTCATCAAACCGTTTGTCATTGTAAATTTTCTTCGGTTTTCTGTTTGAAAGCTGAGACGTCAAATATACTGTTTAGTTTTTCTACAGCCAAGTTTACACCTTCACTATTACAGTGAAACATTTTGTCCAGGAAGTTGTCTAAAGGGGATTGAATTTGTTGTTGCCTAATTGCTTTTTTCCACACTACATTCCTCCCATCTATAGCATCTCTTAAAATTATTCAGTTCCTTTGGATTTGATGCCTCATGATTGAGTACTGCTCTGTTCAAGTAGACTGTGATTATGCTGTGATCTGATAGAGGTGTCAGTGGCCTGACTGTGAACGCTCTGAGAGACTCAGGGTTGAGGTCAGTGGTGAAGTAGTCTACAGTACTCCTGCCAAGAGATGAGCTATAGGTGTACCTACCATTGGAGTCCCCTCGAAGCCTACCATTGACTATGTTCATACCCAGCGTGCGATAGAGCTGCAGGAGTTATAACCCGTTTTTGTTGGTTATTATGTCATAGTTGTGCCTAGGGGGGCACATGGGGGAGGGAATGCTGTCACCTCCAGGCAGGTGTTTGTCCCTCTGTGTGCTGAGGGTGTCAGGTTCTTGTTTGGTTCTTCCTCCTGTTGTTACTCTCTACCTCTGAATCACTTGCTACCTTTAGTTTTCAAACAACCTCTTCCCCTCTGTATTTCTCTCAAGTGCTGTCCTCTCTTTGTTGTAGAGTGTCTCTCATACCAATTTAGTAATTCTCTTCCTTTCCCTTGCTCTGTGAATTGCCTTCATCCCACCCACTCTCTTTGAAAGGATTGTCATCTAGGAATGAGTCACAAGATCGTCATCCTCCGTTTTTTCTTTCTCTTTGTCTCGATCTCTCTCTGGCCCTCTCTCGTGAGTCATGAGGAGTGTAAGTGGGGAGGACCTCAGTGCAGCTGATGGATCGTGGGTTTTTCTCACATCCCTTACACACACACACACTAAGTGACTCATTGTGAGTAAGAGGTTTCAGTGTGACATCGACATGTACCATACTCACACACGAGGCAGAGACTGGGGTCATTGCGAACTGTAAGGCATAGTAGGGTCAAATTGGGGAGATGTTTTGACTGCTCAGGGCCAGAGCTGTACACTGACAGCTGTCTCTACAGAAATAACTCCAGACGTGTCTCCCAGTGGGTCTGTGTGTGGGTAGGTGGGTTTACATTGTGTAATTATCTTGTGTGTTTTTACTGTTTATTGTGTGTGTGTTTGTTTAGTGTGTATGCACGTGTGTGTGCAGTTTGTGTCTTCATACTGTGTGTGTTTGTACAGTGTAGGTGTTTGCACTGCATGTATTGTTTTACAGCTGTGTGTTTGTACAGGTCTCCTCATTATTCAGAGTCCTGGTGTGACCTGATATGAGAGAGAGACTAGTGTCTATCTGACGGCTGACAATCTTCTCTCCTGTCTCTGTTGCTTGCTGATGAACTTTGATAGAATGGGATTTGGGATTTAACCTTCATTCATCACTCATGCAGTAATAACATCGAGTGACAGGCAGCTGAGAATGACTTGCCACTCTATCTCTCTCTTTCTCTCTCTCTCTCTCTCTCCCTCTCTCTGCTGTCAGGACAGAAACTTCAATCACACAGGATCATCTTAAAGGGATGGTTTGGTATTTTGGCAATGAATCCCTTTATCTACTTCCATATAGTCAGATGACCTTGTGGATAACATACTTGTGTTCAGTTTGAAGGAAGTTGCCAACTAACATTAGCGCAATTGCTTAGTAGCGTTATCACAATGATTGGAACTATAGGAACAGCTAGCATTCTAGTTAGCATTGGCTCATGAAGCTACCTCTAACTTCCTTCACACTGAATGTGTTCATCTGACTCTTGTAGACAATTAATACATCATTTATTCGAGATTGTATTGCCAAAATCCCAAACTATCCTTTAATAATTATAATTCAAAGTAAATAAACAAAAAAAGATGGCAGCCCTTGACGTGGACAGGTGCTGACTGCTGCTGATAAACTCTACTTTTCTACTGTTTGAGTACTGGTACCTCTTATAGAAATACCCCCTATATCAAATCCACAATAGTACCAACACCTTTTTTACCCCACCTCAAGCCCTGACGTACATACTTGTGAAATATTCAGACCTAGCCTTGCATATAATAAAGAGTTCCAATTTTACAGTTGAAGTCGGAAGTTTACATACACCTTAGACAAATACATTTAAACTCAGTTTTTCACAATTCCTGACATTTAATCCTTGCAAAAAAAATCTCTATTTTAGGATCACCACTTTATTTTAAGAATGTGAAATGTCAGAATAATAGTAGAGAGAATGATTTATTTCAGCTTTAATTTCTTTCATCACATTCACAGTGGGTCAGAAGTTTACATACACTCAATTAGTATTTGGTAGCATTGCCTTTAATTGTTTAACTTGGGTCAAATGTTTTGGGTAGCCTTCCACAAGCTTCTCACAATAAGTTGGGTGAATGTTGGCCCATTCCTCCTGACAGAGCTGGTGTAACTGAGTCAGGTTTGTAGGCCTCCTTGCTTTCACATGCTTTTTCAGTTCTGCCCACAACTTTTCTATAGGATTGAGTTCAGGGCTTTGTGATGGCCACTCCAATACCTTGACTTTGTTGTCCTTAAGCCATTTTGCCACTTTGGAAGTATGCTTGGGGTCATTGTCCATTTGGAAGACCCATTTGCGACCAAGCTTTATCTGCCTGCCTGATGTCTTGAGATGTTGCTTCAATATATCCACATAATTTTCCTTCCTTATGATGCCATCGATTTTGTGAAGTACACCAGTCCCTCCTGCAGCAAAGCACCCCCACAATATGATGCTGCCACCGCCGTTCTTCACGATTAAGATGTTGTTCTTCGGCTTGCAAGCCTCCCCCTTTTTCCTCCAAACATAATGATGGTCTTTATGGCCAAACAGTTCTATTTTTGTTTCATCAAACCAGAGGACATTTATTCAAAAAGTACAATCTTTGTCCCCATGTGCAGTTGCAAACCGTAGTCTGGCTTTTTTATGCCGGTTTTGGAGCAGTGGCTTCTTCCTTGCTTAGCGGCCTTTCAGGTTATGTCCATATAGGACTCGTTTTACTGTGGATATAGACACTTCTGTACCCGTTTCCTCCAGCGTCCACGAGGTCCTTTGCTGTTGTTCTGGGATTGATTTGCACTTTTCGCACCAAAGTACGTTCATCTCTAGGAGACAGAACGTGTCTCCTTCCTGAGCGGTATGATGGCTGCGTGATCCCATGGTGTTTATACTTGCGTACTATTGTTTGTACAAATGAACATGATACCTTCAGGCATTTGGAAATTGCTCCCAAGGATGAACTCGACTTGTGGAGGTCTACAATTTTTATTCTGAGGTCTTGGCTGATTTCTTTTGATTTTCCCATGATATCAAGCAAAGAGGCACTGAGTTTGAAGGTAGGCCTTTAAATACATCCACAGGTACGCCTCCATTTGACTCAAATGTTGTCAATTAGCCTATCAGAATCTTCTAAAGATATGACATAATTTTCTGGAATTTTCCAAGTTGTTTAAAGGCACAGTCAACTTACTGTATGTAAACCTCTGACCCACTGGAATTGTGATACAGTGAATTATAAGTGAAATAATCTGTCTGTAAACAGTTGTTGGAAAAATGACTTGGGTCATGCACAAAGTAGATGTCCTCACCGACTTGCCAAAAATATAGTTTGTTGACAAGAAATGTGTGGAGTGGTTGAAAACGAGCTTTAATGACTCTAAAATAAGTGTATGTAAACTTCTGACTTCAACTGTGTGTATTAACCCTAGATGACAGACAGAGGGCGCTGTTATGTAGCCGCTGTACAGCCATTTTTGTGCATTTTAGCAGAGTTGGTCAAATTTACATTCAAGCGCCATTCTCAACATGAGAATATACTGAAGTATGTAAACACAATTGAAGTGATCAGTATTCAATGACTGTGTACATAGGCAGCAGTCTCTAAGGTGCAGGGTAGAGTACCGGGTGGTAGTCAGCTAGTTACAGTGACTAAGTTCAGGGTTTGGTACTGGGTGGAGGCTGGTTAGTGGTGACTGTTTAATGGTCTGATGTTCTGGAGATAAAAGCTGTTTTCAGTCTCTTTTTCCCAGCTTTGATGCAACTGTACTGTCTCCGCCTTCTAGATGGTTAGGGGGGTGAACGGGCCATGGCTCGAGTAGCTGAGGTCCTTGAGGATCTTCTTGGCCTTCCTGTGACACCGGGTGCTGTAGAGGGTCTATATGCTGGGCTGGGTGCTAAGGGTGTCAACCTCCTCACGGTAAATGCTGCTGCTGAGTGCTTTTTTCCTGCACCATTTCAGGTCTGATGAAGGCCATTTAAGCTGAAACTGTTGTGATGCAAAAGCTTGTACCTGAGTGACAGTGCTACTGTGCTAAGACACAGAGAAGGGTAGCTGTGTTGCTGTAGGGAGGTGGCGAGAGGGAGACGGGTTAATAGCCCGTTACTATGGTAGCCAGTGGAACAGATCAGCTGTGTGAACTCAACTCTGTGTGTGTGAGAAAAACCCATGATCCATCAGCTGCACTGAGGTCCTCCCCACTTACACTCCTCAAGACTCACGAGTGAGGGACAGAGAGATATAGAGACAAAGAGAAAGAAAACGGGAGCATTCTTAGATGACAATCCTTGATTCGGAGGTAGAGTGACAACAGGAGAGCAAGAGAGAGCGAGAGAGAGCGAGGAAGAGAGAGAGAGAGAGTTGGGGGTGGAAGAAGAGAATTCTACTAAGCTATATGGTATCAACATAAAAATAAAAATACATGATCAGATTAAACATATTTTGGGCCTTACTGCTATTAGCCCGTACAAACGCATTGAATAACAGATTCACTACATGGAACAACAGACAGTCACAAAAAAATAAATCTAAAGGAAGTTTGTTCTTAAGTGTCTGTCCTATATCTGAGCGTTATTAGAAAGATCAGGATGCCTTTGTTATTTTTTTTGACATGTATTTAGACCCTTATTTTGGGCACTAAACAGTCTCCATAAATTATTCTAATGATGTTTGGACCCGGGGAACCTTCAGACAAGTGTTGTGAGGTCCGTGGGATTTGGTAAGAAGACAGATTTTTGTGATGTCTCATGGTCTGACAAACACCGCTCTATCTCTCTCACCTTCCACCAAATGTGGAAGTGCGGCAGACAGATGTTTTATTATGCTATTTCAATTTCCGCGTGGGCGCTGGCATCGACTCCAGGGGGGTTAAATAAAGGTAGGGCCGTGGATCAAAAAAACTGTCAGTATCTGGTGTGAACACCATTTTCCTCATGCAGCGCTACACATCTCCTTCGCATAGAGTTGATCAGGCTGTTGATTGTGGCCTGTGAAATGTTGTCACACTCCTCTTCAATGGCTGTGCGAAGTTGCTGGATATTGGCGGAAACTGGAACACGCTGTCATACACGTCGATCCAGAGCATCCCAAACATGCTCAATGGGTGACGCGTCTGGTGAGTGTGCAGGCCATGGAAGAACTGGGACATTTTCAGCTTCCGTGAATTGTGTGCAGATCATTGCAACATGGGGCAGTGCATTATCATGCTGAAACATGAAGTGATGGCGGCTGATGAATGGCATGACAATGGGCTTCAGGACCTTGTCACGGTATCTCTGTGCATTCAAATTGCCATAGATAAAATGCAGTTGTATTTGTTGTATGTAGTTTATGCCTGCCCATACCATAATTCCACCGCCACCATAGGGTCTCTGTTCACACCAGTAAACCGTTCGCCCACACGACACCATGCAGTACATCTGCCAGTTATTTAACTAGGCAAGTCAGTTAAAACCTTTTTCTCAATAGGGGGTGCTGTTGGCACTTTGTAATAATTTCGTAACAAAAATTAAACTGCCTCGTACTCAATTCTTGCTCGTACAATATGCATATTATTATTACTATTGGATAGAAAACACTCTCTAGTTTCTAAAACCGTTTGAATTATATCTGTGAGTAAAACAGAACTGGAGTTAGAGCAATTTTCCAATGAGGATGTGAGAATGCTGAAATCTGCCTGTTGTTCTGAGGTCCCTTTATAAATTTGCCTGTCTTCTATTGGTTAAGATGCACTGCATACGCCTTCCCCTGGATGTCAGCGAATAGTGAGAATGGAAATGGTGTTGCTAGGCAGATCTGAGAGCTTATAAATGGGCTGGCAACGTGGGGTCCGTCCTTTCTTCTCTTCGCCATGACGCAGAAAGGACCTCTGGATGTCGTTCTAGAAAGCTCCCGGTATAGCCCTTAGATATATCCGGCTGTTTTTATTCGATATAGGTGTTAAAGACATCATAATGTTGTTATTTTAAACCGAGTTATATCAGTTTATATCAGTATATTGCGATTTTCGGATATTTATTAGTGTTGCGTTTTAGTGAGTTGGACACGTCTTTGCCACATGGCTAATGTTTACTGCTAATTCCAACGTTGAAGACGACAATCTACAACCGAGCAACGATTCTTTTGGAAAAAGGACAACTTGCCCAAGATTCTGATGGGAGTTTATCAAAAAGTAAGAACTATTTATGATGTTAATTCTGTGTTCTGTTGAAAAATGTAAAACTCATATTCCGCCATTAATTTTGGTGCGGTCTCGCTTTAACGCACGCTGTATGTCGTAGTAACGTTAATTTTAAAAATCGAATACAGCGATTGCATTAAGAACTAATGTATCTTTCATTTGCTGTCCAACCTGTATTTTTTAGTCAAGTTTAGGATTAGTTACTGATTAGATTAGGTGCCTCTCCCAAGATTTCTCCCGACATATTGTTGGCAGCTTGGCTACTTTTCTCATTGTATAACCACGATTTGTGCCGCTAAATATGCACATTTTCGAACAAACTCTATATGTATTGTGTAATATGATGTTATAGGACTGTCATCTGAAGAAGTTTGAGAAGGTTAGTGAAAAAATTAATATCTTTTGCTGGTTTATTCGTTATCGCTATTGTTGGCCTGAATCAATGCTGTTGTGTGTTTGGCTATTGTAGTAAGCTAATATAATGCTATATTGTGTTTTCGCTGTAAAACACTTAAAAAATCTGAAATATTGGCTGGATTCACAAGATCTTTGTCTTTCATTTGCTGTATGCTGTGTATTTTTCAGAAATGTTTTATGATGAGTATTTAGGTACTACACGATGGTCTCTGTAGTTATTCTAGTTGCTTTGGTGAGAGTTGTGATGGTGGCTGCAATGGTAAACTATGATTTATACCTGAAATATGCACATTTTTCTAACAAAACATATGCTATACAATAAATATGTTATCAGACTTGTATCTTGGTTAGTGGCTATTTATATATTTTTATTTGGTCGAAATTGTGATAGCTACCTATGCAGCAAAAAAATGGTGAAAAAAAAAGTTGTGTCTTTCGTGGTTAGCTAATAGATTTACATATTGTGTCTTCCCTGTAAAACATTTTAAAAATCAGAAATGATGGCTGGATTCACAAGATGTGTATCTTTCATCTGGTGTCTTGGACTTGTGATTTAATGATATTTAGATGCTAGTATTTACTTGTGACGCTATGCTAGGCTATGCTAGTCAGCTTTTTTACTGATGGGGGTGCTCCCGGATCCGGGATTGTGATGAAGTAGAAGTTAAGAACAAATTCTTCTTTACAATGACGGCCTACCAGGGATCAGTGGGTTAACTGCCTTGTTCAGGGGCAGAACAACATATTTTTACCTTGTTAGCTCAGGGATTCAATCCAGCAACCTTTCAGTTACTGGCCCAACGCTCTAACCACAAGGGTTCCTGCCCTGGACATTTGAAACCGGGATTCATCCATGAAGAGCACACTTCTCCAGCGTGCCAGTGGCCATCAAAGTTGAGAATTTGGACGCTGAAGTCGGTTACAACGTTGAACTGCAGTCAGGTCAAGACCCTGGTGAGGATAACGAGCACGCAGATGAGTTTACCTGAGACGGTTTCTGACAGTTTGTGCAGAAATTATTCGGTTGTGAAAACCCACAGTTTCATCAGCTGTCCGGGAGGCTCGTCTCAGACAATTCCGCAGGTGAAAATGCCGGATGTGGAGTTCCTGGGCTGCGGTTGTGAGGCCGGTTGGACGTACTGCCAAATTCTCTAAAACAATGTTGGACGCAGCCTATGGTAGAGACATTAACATTAAAGTCTCTGTCAACAGCTCTGGTGGACATTCCTGCAGTCAGCATGCCAATTGCACACTCCATTAAAACTTGAGACATCTGTGGCATTGTGTTGTGTGGCAAACTTGCACATTTTAGAGTTGCCTTTTATTGTCCCCAGCACAAGGTGCACCTATGTAATGATGATGCTGTCTAATCAGATTCTTGATATGCCACACCTGTCAGGTGAATGGATTATCTTGGCAAAGGAGAAATCCTCACTAACAGGGATGTAAAAAAAATTGGTGCACAAAATTTGAGAAAATTAACCTTTTTGTGCATATGGAACATTTCTGGAATCTTTTATTTCAGGGCATGAAACAAGGGACCAACACTTTACATGTTGTATTTATATTTTGTTCTTTATTAAAACTCTTAGTCAGAGAACATTCAGGATGATGATGAGTGCAGGAATAATGTAATTTAGAGACTTCAAAAAAGACTCCATATAAAAGAGGGATTGTAATGGAAACCTGATCAATGTTATGCTGTCAGAATATAAAACGGTTGATTTCCTCCAATAGGTTTGAATATTCATGAGACAGGCTCCTCTGTCTAGCCAATGACATGCTTGGATGGTCACTGTTGCGTTCTTCCTTATTTGGGAGGGAAAATATGGCGACGTAGATTGTCTTCTGCTATGGTTATTATGAACCCCCATTTGTAGCATCATTACTGACAGCAGAGAGAGAGACAGCTGATATGAATACTAATCAACCAACTCTATAACTACCAGTTGATTGCAGTTCACATTTAAGTTGGCCATTTATTGAAGAGAAAATGCATCTGTTGAGATACACTGTGGATATAATTAGATTTCTAATGGCTCAGATCAAGTATCTATATTTATTGAGGGGTTACGTCTATAAAATGTTATATAATCCCTGTTCCATCATCAATAGTACATTATGAAAACTATTATTATTGTTTTCAAATGTTAATTTCCAAGGTATTTATTATGGATGGTATTCTCGGATCCGCAGACACAGTTTTGCGTTACTGTAATCATTCAATGATGTCAACTCATCTAGATCTTCTCAATCTCCGCCATGTCACACCAAACTAACTGACAAAGTATAGTAGGAAATACTTGCATACATCATCAACTTTACCAACTATACAGTAAAACAATAATACAGTACAATGTCCAGTTTAATTAATCAATTCTAAACCACTACTAAACTCAAAGCAGGAACCTAGAAAAATAATGTATTTACCATAACGTTGTGTATTTTCTAACCAGTGGTTTTGAACGGGAGCAGCTCAAGTGTATCTCCAGAAACATTTTATTTCTGAGGAATCTGTTTGAATGTTCGTTATCTGTGGGTTCAGCTGGGATGGCTATGAATCTTCTGTACTATGTCTGTTCAGAGAAGCCTGCTGTCAGTACTGTGGTCTTAAGGCCACGTTGTTCTAAACAGTTCAACTGTTCTACGTGCCTTCCATCTGACGGACACTCAGCATTTGCACCAGTGGCAAAGATTACACCAGAAACAAGGAAAGATAAAAACACAATATAACATAACATATAATATGGTTATAAGAAGGAAGAAGACGTTACGGTAAAGTCTAAAAAAAAGAAAGTGTCATGTTTTAGCTTTGTTTGGAAGTAGTATTCTCTACAACAACAAAAAACTGGCCCATTGTGTGTGTGGTTGTTCTGCCCTCTCCCTCCCTCCTCTCAGGTGTCCATGGTGTGTCTGGGGGTTCTGTGAGGCTCTCCTCTCTCCCTCCCTCCTCTCAGGTGTCCATGGTGTGTCTGGGGGTTCTGTGAGGCTCTCCTCTCTCCCTCCCTCCTCTCAGGTGTCCATGGTGTGTCTGGGGGTTCTGTGAGGCTCTCCTCTCTCCCTCCCTCCTCTCAGGTGTCCATGGTGTGTCTGGGGGTTCTGTGAGGCTCTCCCCTCCCCCTTGCCCTCCTCTCTCCTCTTCCCAGTGGCTGGGTGTATCTAAGTTTGGTCTTCCTGCGTCTTTTCTCTGAGCACCAGACCCTCTCACAGTACTCCTCCAGCCGCTGTGTATCCCGATATCCTATAAGCTGGAGGAACTCCTTGTACCACAGCCGAGAGGTAGGGCCTGGAGCTGGAGCGGGTGCTAGGGAGGACCCTGGTAGGGCTCCTGGTAGTCTGGAAGTGGGGTCAGAGTTGGAACCAGTGTGGAGGTCTGGAGGGGTATCTATTGGTTGGTGACAGGAGGTTGCTGTGGTCTCCCCTTCTTCCTCTCCTTCCTCCCCTGTCCTGTGTATCAGGGCACTGACCCTCTCCCCTCCCAGCACATGTAGCGTGATCCTCAGTAGGGTGTGGACATAACCGTGTTCTACCGTCTGACACACGTACATGCCAGCGTCCCCAATCCGCACAATCAGGAACAACAGCCCGTGGGTCGTTATGACTACACTCTCATCACCTCTGACCTGGGGAGGGAGAGAAGAGGAAGGGGAGGGGAGGTAAGGAGAGATGGAAAAGGAAGGAAGAAAGGAGGAAATTGGTGTGTATGTATACACAGCATGTATATATGTCTGTCTCACCTTCTCTCTGTCTGGACCTCTCTGTATGTACCACAGAACTCTGGCCTGTAGAGAACGAGGGGTACACTCCAGTAGAGTACTGTTATTCTCTACCCCATACACCTGCCTCTCCTCCGCACCCTGGTAGTTCTCCCCTACACACACACACACACACACACACACACACACACACACACACACACACACACACACACACACACACACACACACACACACACACACACACACACACACACACACACACAATTCAGCAGTGACCTTTCTGATACCTCAGCCAGGCCAAAGGCCATTGGCCAAGGAGTAATTACTTTCTACCCCCCCCCACACACACAAACACACACACAGACTGACCATCAATCTGCAGCCCATTGCATAGCTGTACAGCATTGCCATGGCGAACATCCTGTCGTCTGAATCGTCTGCTGAGAGAGAGAGGGGGAGTGGTGGAGGGTGTTAAATGGGCATTTGGGAAAGTGAGATAAGGACAGAGTGACATCAAAGGAAAGAAAGGGAAAGGATGATGAGAAAGAAGAAGGGGATTAGGGAGGATAGAGGTGCTAATGATTGCTATGTGATGCCTCTGCACCGCTGTGCACATGTTCATATGTCTGTGTGTGACTGTACATGCCTGTGTGTCTTTGTGTATGAGGTGTGTGTTTCCGTCTCACCTCTTGGTGTAGACCCCAACAGGGTAGTATCGTGAGCAGGTGAGTCCGTCCCAGGCACAGTAAGGATCCCTGGCTAGGCAACAGTCGGCACACTCTGACCCGTACAGTTCACATTGATGGAGCCTCACCTGAGCCACACCCACCTCAGAACCCACATAGAGCTGTTGCTATGAAAACAACAACACAGGGACCAGAATTAACAGAGGTACACATTTTTGTAAATGTCAACATCATAAAACGCTTTGCCTACTGTCATTACATTTCCCGACATTCAGATAATCAATACACTGTCATCTTGTGGCTAGATGAAGATACTGCAGTTTTAAACAACCATGCTTCAAAACAATGTTAGTAACTATGTTATTAACTTAAGATTTTAACATGATAAATAGTTGTCATACTCGTTTTGCAGATATGATGATCTCAGTTATTGGCACAGGGACCTAGAAAGAAATAACATGAAAACATTTTTGATCTTCCACAAACAAATCAAATTGTTGAGTGCCAAGAATGTGTAATTGATGCAATGGCCATCTTTTGCCATATGGTGGCGCTAAATAACAACAGTACCTTGAACACCTGCAGTTCCTCCAGTAGCACTTCCTCTATGGTGTCTGTGTCTTTGTTGTAGATGCTGATAACCTTCAACACAACAGAGTCGTCTACGGGAGAGAGTATTAAGTTATGTAAATATCACACCATCACCAATACAACCACCCAGGACATCCAAATAGAAGAGAGTCAAAGGCTTTGTTTTGGGATGTCAGTGCCTGTCTGTCTGGTAGGCCTATCTTACCTTCCTGAAGATTGTGATTGTAATGCTGTATGTGATCAGTAGAGGGAGTTATAACCTTGGTGATACACAGCACTGGATGATCATAGTGTAGTGTCAGTGTGCGTACCTCTGCCTATGTACAGGACGTGGTAGTGTCCGTCCTGGGCCTGGACGCGGTCCACAGCAATCTGGGTTAGTCTCCTCCCTCCTGGCTCCGTCTGCAGTAGGACAGGTTTCTTGTGGAGGGGCAGGACCGGGCTGGACATGACGGGGTGGGAACGCACGAAACGCAGAACCTCATCAGGGAACTCCTTAGAACCTGAGAACCCACCACCGTTCATCTTACTGGCACACTGGAGAGAGAGAAGAAGGGGAAGAGATGGAGAGGGAAAAGGGATAGAGAGGGAGAAAGAGAGAGAGAGAGGAAGAGAGGGGGGAGAAGAAACATATGAATAAGAAAATAGCATTACACTGTCAAAGACTCGAATATTGAAGCTGTATGTTGCAGTATAATGATAGCACTGATTGTCCTCGTCTCTGATATGACCTGCAGAGACAGCTACAGTAGCTCTGACATTCAAAGGGCAGCTGCCACAGACACAGGCTTAAGGGGAGTGCTGTGAATGTACAATGCTGCTGCTGCTGGAATAGCACATTTTTGAAATACATTGTTGAAAGTATATTGTTTGGATATACAGTATGGAGTTTGCTGTAATGTAGGTGCAACTCTTAAGCAAATTCCTAAACTACCATTTTCTTGTGTTACACCAACTATGCAGTGCATGGATCCTTAGTTATCGGGTATGAAGAGCCAATCAGGTAATGTAAAGCCTATTGATAAGTCAGTATACAGTGGGGCAAAAAAGTATTTAGTCAGCCACCAATTGTGCAAGTTCTCCCACTTAAAAAGATGAGAGAGGCCTGTAATTTTCATCATAGGTACACTTCAACTATGGCAGACAAATTGAGAAAATAAAATCCAGAAAATCACATTGTAGGATTTTTAATGAATTTTTTTGCAAATTATGGTGGAAAATAAGTATTTGGTCAATAACAAAAGTTTATCTCAATACTTTGTTATATACCCTTATTTGGCAATGACAGAGGTCAAATGTTTTCTGTAAGTCTTCACAAGGTTTTCACACACTGTTGCTGGTATTTTGGCCCATTCCTCCATGCAGATCTCCTCTAGAGCAGTGATGTTTTGGGGCTGTTGCTGGGCAACACGGACTTTCAACTCCCTCCAAAGATTTTCTATGGGGTTGAGATCTGGAGACTGGCTAGGCCACTCCAGGACCTTGAAATGCTTCTTACGAAGCCACTCCTTCGTTGCCCGGGCGGTGTGTTTGGGATCATTGTCATGCTGAAAGACCCAGCCACGTTTCATCTTCAATGCCCTTGTTGATGGTAGGCTTTGTTACTTTGGTCCCAGCTCTCTGCAGGTCATTCACTAGGTCCCCCCGTGTGGTTCTGGATTTTTGCTCAACGTTCTTGTGATCATTTTGACCCCACGGGGTGACATCTTGCGTGGAGCCCCAGATCGAAGGAGATTATCAGTGGTCTTGTATGTCTTCCATTTCCTAATAATTGCTCCCACAGTTGATTTCTTCAAACCAAGCTGCTTACCTATGGCAGATTCAGTCTTCCCAGCCTGGTGCAGGTCTACAATTTTGTTTCTGGTGTCCTTTGACAGCTCTTTGGTCTTGGCCATAGTGGAGTTTGGAGTGTTACTGTTTGAGGTTGTGGACAGGTGTCTTTTATACTGATAACAAGTTCAAACAGGTGCCATTAATACAGGTAACGAGTGGAGGACAGAGGAGCCTCTTAAATAAGAAGTTACAGGTCTGTGAGAGCCAGAAATCTTGCTTGTTTGTAGGTGACCAAATACTTATTTTCCACCACAATTTGCAAATAAATTTATTAAAAATCCTACAATGTGATTTTCTGGATTTTTTCCCCTAATTTTGTCTGTCATAGTTGAAGTGTACCTATGATGGAAATTACAGGCCTCTCTCATATTTTTAGGTGGGAGAACAAGCCCAATTGGTGGCTGACTAAATACTTTTTTGCCCTACTGTATGTTGTAGCTGTAGGTTGTAACTCACAGATCCGGGGCGTGGGTAGGGGACGCGGCCTTTGTATGGGGTCCAGTGGTGCTCTGGTTTCTCCCGGTGTGCAAATTGGCTGTTGAACGCTGCTCGCACAACATTCATGTGGTACACACACACTGCATAGCCCTGGAACACAGCACTGAGGAGGGGAGGGGTGTAGATAGAGAGAGAAGATATTCAATACAATATACCAGTACATTTTTTGAAAAAACACACGTGACTCTCTCAGCAGACCTTGTAGTACTGAAGAGGCCAAATATCTCTGGATTCTTCTCATCCTTGTTCTTCAACACAAATACATCCTCTGAAATGAAACACACATGGGAGAGAGAAAGAGAGAGAGATTCAGGGTTCCATTAAGTGAAAGTACTATAGGTGTATCCCCTTCTCTAGGAAACACACAAAAACACACAGCCGTACCCAGCTTGTCGAAGTGTGTGTCGATGCCGTTGGATCCAGCCACAGAGCAGATGAGACGGGTCTTTAGGAAGGAGCTCCAACGATTCACCAACATCCTCTGACCTCCTTGGTCATTCTGAAGGGAGGGGATGGAGGGTGAGGGGAGAGGAGAGGAGAGGGGGAGAGGGAAGGAAATGGATTAGAATTGGAAGAAGGCGAAGGGAGGACATGATACAGTATATGGATATGCTGGCATGCAGGATAGAACTTGAATTTGTGCAATTCTCACCGCACAGACCCGTCCCACCCGGGTGTATACAGCCTTGTTAACCCCCTCTGCGTCCATCCCTCTCTCCGTGAAGAAGAAGTAGACCTTGTCATCATCCCTGTCATCGTTATCAGGAATCACCACCGACCCAATGAACTTAGGCTCTAGAGGAAACATAACAGTTTCAGAAAGAGAATGTGACCGCAGGATTATGCCGTTGGAAAGGTTGGCGGCATAATCCTGGCGGCAAAGTTTTTCACATATAATGTATAACATCATTCTACATCTATGTAGAGAGCATATACAATATAGCATGTGAAAAGGCACTGTTATTAGTATTCTTGCAAATACTTGTGTTACTTTAAATAGATACTTTGCATCACCACCTGGGGTCTTTCCACCTGGTATGGCAACTGCTCGGCATCTGACCGTAAGGCGCTACAGAGGGTAGTGCGAACGGCCCAGTACATCACTGGGGTCAAGCTTCCTGACATCCAGGACCTATATAATAGGCGGTGTCAGAGGAAAGCCCATATAATTGTCAGAGACTCCAGTCACCCAAGTTATAGACTGTTTTCTCTGCTACCGCACGGCAAGCAGTTACCTATGCATAGTCACTTCGCCCCCACCTACATGTACAGATTACCTCAACTAGCCTGTACCCCTGCACACTGACTCAGTACCGGTGCCCCCTGTATATAGCCTCGTCATTGTTTTTCTTATTGTGTTACTTTTTCTTATTACTTTTTATTTTAGCCTACTTGGTAAATGTTTTCTTCTTCTTGAACTGCACTGTTGGTTAAGGGCTTATAAGTATGCATTTCACGGTAAAGTCTACATCTGACTCTGGGGAAGTAGATAAAGGGCTTCATTGTCAAAATCCTAATGTATCCCGTTAGAAGGGATACACGAGATTCTGGCAATTAAGCCATTTTTCTACCTACCCAGAGTCAGATGAAGTCGTATGGATACCATTTTTATGTCTCTGTGTGCAGTATGATGGAAGTTAGAGGTAGTTTCGTGAGCCAATGCTAACTAGTGTAAAGAATGATTATCCATGGACACTGCAACTTCAGATATTACTCAAGGTTTAATTATTAGAGCAACCAAACAACTTCAGAGGACAAATTACATGAAGAATAAATAATATGACCTAAGAGCTGGCACCAAACTCTAAACTAGAGCTACCCCAGCAACCCCTGAGCTTTATACCCCAGAGCCCCATCATCTGGTATAAAAATGAAAATCCTCCAATTACGGTCCCACAGTACTCCCTTTGCAAAAGAAACGTAGTCTCTCTAAATGCAACATGCAACAATATCGCTACAACATTTAGATGACATGTAGGCCTGACTAGAATATTAACAGCAAGTAGCAGAACAGCACAGTACGAAATGATCTTCTTTCTTTTTTTGAAGCTAATGTGTGTGTTCCTTCAGGTCCATGCCCACTCAATGAGTCAATGATGACTAGTAGGTCAGGTGGCCTGGATGTTGTTGGTAGGCCCATGTTGTAGTGTGCTACCATCGCCGTAGTGATCTAGGCACCTCTTGCTCCACAGCAGTCATCCCCAGTCACTGGCCAAGCCTGCAATGCCTCGGCAAAAGGCCCCACAGGTACACCACCGAATGTCTCCTCTTCGATCTCTTCCTTTCCCCAAATGACACCATCCACAGTTAGCTAGTCCCACAATGTGCCTGAGTCACCCACAGCCTCAGCAGCACAAAATGGGGGGAATAAGTATGTACATGTACACAGGCAGAGATGACAGAGAGAGAAAAAATGTTCTCCGCATGTACAAACTCCTCCTGTCCAGAACTTGTGAGGTAAAGCTAGCTACTATCTAGCCAGCTAGCTAACTAAGACACACAGATGGTCATCTAACATTAGCTAGCAAAACTGGCATGTGGACAATGGACAAAACAATGTCCAACATGATACTGTTCAATAAAAACATTGGCAGACAAAATACAGGCACAGGGGTCTCATGTTGCTTGAAGTAGTCACAGTAACCAATGTTGAAGTCCTGCTGTCATAAGCATTGCTGATGTCACTCACAATGAAACTCTTTAGCACAGAACCCCCAACCAGGTCGGGAAACTCCAGTACATCGACAAGATAGATAGGGAGAAGCTCCGAATCAGCTCCAAATGCAGTTAAGAAAGTCCAAAACTCGGCGGAGTTCATTAGCTTCCAGTCTTGAAAGAACCACCGCTGTCACCAGATGTAAGGCCGGGGTAAAGAATGACTATCCATATTCGCGGGCTTCAGATACTCAAGGTTTAATTACTAGAGTAACCAAATGCCTAAAAACATATATTCACTATGTCGTTATGGGGTTGTGTGTAGATGGGTGAGATTATAATTATTTTTTTACTCTTTTGAATTCAGGCTGTAACACAACAAAATGTGGAATAAGTCAAGGGGTATGAATACTTCCTGAAGGCACTGTAAGTGTGGGTGAGTACCAGAGATCAAACAGAAAGTAATAATGAGATAACCAGAAATTCCTGACCGTTGAGCTGTTGTCTGTTGTCTCTCTCAGTGCGTGTGTAGCTTTGGTTGTTCAGTCGACACATAGCTGCATCATTTTCCCAGTAATCTGTATACAGGCCAATATACAGCTCTCCTCCTAACACACACACACACACACACACACACACACACACACACACACACACACACACACACACACACACACACACACACACACACACACACACACACACACACACACAGAGAGAACCATAATAAACCAGATGTTTCATCCGTTAACACCTAATTTTTCACACATTAAATTAAATTAAGAACAACATTTTAATCAATTGCAAATTATGTTTGGTAATTTTTTGTTTGGTTATTTATCGCAATCTGAAAATAACGGATTTATAATAAGTTATTTACACACGGTGGCAGCATTGTGCTAAAACTAAACCTGCCTCTGAGCCACCGTTTCCCAAACACGTTTGGTTTTTGCCCTAGTACACAGTTGTTCAAATAATCCAAGCTTCATGAGGAGTTGATTATTTGAATCAGCTGTGTAGTGCTAGGGCAAAAGCTGAAACGTGCAGCCCTTGGGGACCCCAGGACCCAGTTTGGGAAACGCTGCTCTAAGCACTGTGCAATATACTCAATAACAGCAATTCTACTAGAGTATCAGTCTTCTAATAGGGTTAGGGTTAAGTGTGCCTGAGACAGAGAGTTATTGAGAAAATAACATATTATGAAACATACAAGAAGGTAGAAAGTGAAACAACAGAAGTGATAATGTCTTGTAGTGTGTAGTCTTCTTACTGTCCAGGGTGGAGGTTACGGGGCTGTTGTGGTCATAGGGACATCTCCCTCGGCCACTCTCTACACTCTGCTCCTCCAGCTCAAACTGTCTGGCCTGGGGACAAAAACGTATCAGTGAGAACACAAACACTCATGCTCGCTCGCACATGCACACACACTTCGTAAAATGGCCTGTTTCCGAGTACGTATTGGTGTGATCAAATGTAAAAAAATATATATTAATCATAGTCACATATAAACAAGTAAATTAACAGTATATAAAGCAGGGACAATAAAGAGAGTGGGGGGCTTTGACAATGGTGAGGTGTGAGTGTCACGATATGTTCCAACATCTAGCAACCGTTATTAGAAGCACCTCTCAGCAAACGGGGGGGGGGGGTGTCTCAGGCTGGACACAGTGGTAGTCAGGATTGCTCATCTCTATTAACTATTGACACCCCTGTGTTACCATTATCAAACAGTCACGAGATAAAGCTGCTTTTGAGTCATCACAGATACAAGTCTTTAGACACTGAATGGCAAGGAAGTGACAAGAGTCTTCAGATAATTAGCAGTACGAAACAGGGGTATTTGGTGTAGTGACACACGGACATCCCTGAGCTTGACCTTAGCCATAGCATGTTCTGTTCTTTATTCTGACTGAAGTCTTGTGGGAGACTGGTTTGTTTTCCCTGCTGGTGCTGTTGTCACAGGTCCTCTCAGACAGACAGGGGATGATATAAATTAAACTAATTTACAATCCAGACAAACACATTCCCTCTCTCTCTCGCTCTCTCTCTCTCTCTCACTCAGAGGACACAAACTAACTATCAGTACCAACTTCCTCTTTCTCTTCTCCCCCTCTCTCCTCTCTCCCTTTCTCTCTCAAAGGACACACAAACATCAATAATGTCACACCTTGTGTCTCTGTGTGTATCTCCTTCAGATGAATAAACAAACTCCCTGTCTCTCTCTGAGGAAACATAAATTGACCATTGGGCGTGTTGAGATTTTTACAGCTCATTCAGGAAAGACTGCCTGTGTCTAAAGAACAGATGACGAGACTGAGCCAAGACAGCAGCATGTCCTTCCTTCTATATGTTCGCATATCAACCTTGTTTGCAATAACTCCAAGGAAAAAATCCCATCCCTGCTCACCTGTCCTGCGTGTCCCACCCTGATGGTGACACAGAGAGGGTTAAATGCTCCTGTTCCACAGGCCAACAGGTGGGTTGCATTAAACTGCTGCAACACCTTGATGTAGTTAGCACACTCTGGCTGTAGGGGAGGGGGGAGAAGGAGACAGAGGGGATGTTAGGTTAGGTAGGTAACTTGAAGTGTATGGCTGTGTCCGAATATCTGTACTTGCATTTTAAATTGTAGGCTGATTAGGTATCCGAAAATAGAACATTTTATAGTACAGTATGTCATTATATATATATTTTTTATGAGTATGCTTTAAATGTCAAGATATCCTACTAATTTCGGGATTTTATGTGGTACAAATTCCTTTCACGCTATTGAGGAAGATAATTGTCTTTCAGAACCATGTGTTTAACACAGCTGATAATCACCTGATAATCATGAGGCTATGCTGTACCAAAATGCGCAAATGGCGGGAAACAACGCAAATGCTCATTAGATGTGGCATTCTCAGTATGGGTGAGCCGAGTATTTTGATATTTATTGTTACTGCATACATTTTTGCAAAACAGTATGTTCTAAATAGTATGTAGTATGAATAGCACACAGTATGTAGTATCAGTAAGTAGTAGGCAAGACAGATATCGGACACTGCATATATGTAGGGTAAACTATGACAGATGTAGATGAGAATGAGCAGATTCTGTTACCTTCTCTTTACCCTTCATCAAACAATCTTCTACCTGCGACTCAGAGCTGGCCCAGTCAATCTGATGAGAGATGACAATAAATAAGACACTAACACATGCATACGGACATGCAAACACACACTCACACATGCACACTTTCTGTCTGTTTAACTAGTGAGATTGTGTAATAACATCCTGTAATTAATGTTTGTTTATGGGTGGACTGAACCACAAAAGGTCTCCATAACCATTATAAAGTGTCTGAACTACACTCTTAGAATTAAAGCTACCCTGCCTTTAGGGTTCTAAAAACTGCTCAAAAAGGTTCCTCGAGGAACCCTTCTGAAAAGAGTCTTCAAGGAACTCTTTGAGGAACCTTTATGGGATGGGAGGGGTTCAATTTAGTACCTTTTTAATAATATATTGCAGAGGTGGCAGCGTGGCTTACTGGAGGCGGCGTTTTCAGATAGTTATTTTTGAGCACCCGTTTGACATTTACTCTTTCTTGTTCATCATGTTAAGTTCGTACACTGCAAATGTCAATTTCCCTATATAAACAATGCTGATTACATATAGTAATAAAGTGGTAACTATTTCAACTTTGGGATTTGCATAGGCTCTTGAGGAACTCATTCCCCTCTGTAAGTCTCAGTGAAGCTACAAAACTATCAGTGTTCAACCTTAACATGTGATGACAATAGAACAGAACAGATGAACAGGAATGACATTTACTTGAAAGGGTGGCACAAAAAAAGATATCTAAAAGCCAGGACCCTACTAAGCCATGCCTCCAGTCCAAGGTTCCTCCAGGAACCCGTTACTACATTAAAGGAAATCTAACTTTTGGTGTTTGTTTCATTAGTCCATTGTTGATTTGATTTGAATTATTAGGATCCCCATTAGCCAATGCCAATGGTGAAAGCTAACAAAAAATACATTACAGACAAAAAAAATACTTTACAATTTACATACATTTAAAAACATGAACGTGTAATGTGTGTGTATGTGCTCATCTATCAGTTAGACACACATGTCAGTACATACACACAACCAGTAGGTCACATGGGGAGAGGCGCTGTGCCGTGAGGTGTTGCTTTATCTGTTTTTTTTAAACCAGGTTTGCTGTTCACTTGCACTATATAAGATGGAAGAGAGTTCCATGCACTCGTGTCTCTGTATAATACTGTATATTTCCATTCATTTGTTCTGGACCTGAGGACTGTTAAAAAAACCCGGAGGCATGTCTGGTGGGGTAAGTGTGTGTCAGTGGTGTATAAGTTTACTATGCAAACAATTTGGAATTTTCCTACACATCAATGTTTCTTATAAAAACAAGAAGTGACGCAGTCAGTCTTTCCTCAACTCTCAGCCGAGAGAGACTGGCATGCATACTATTAATAATGGCAAGCCACCAAGGTCTGACAACTAAGATTGAAAATTATTGAGGATAATAGCGGACGATATTGCCACTCCTATTTACCATAACTTAAATTTAAGCCAACTAGAAAGTGTGTGCCCACAGGCCTGGAGAGGAGCAAAAGTCATTCCGCTTTCTAAGATTAGTAAAGCCCCCTTAACTGGCTCAAATTGCCGACCAATCAGCGTTTTACCAACCCTTAGTAAAGTTTTGGAAAAAATTGTGTTTGACCAGACACAATGCTATTTTACAGAAAACAAATTGACAACATACTTTCAGCATGCTTATAGGGAAGGGCATTCAACAAGCACAGCACTTACACAAATTGATGATAAAAAGATTGTGGGAGCTGTTTTGTTAGACTTCAGTGCAGCTTTTGACTTTATCGATCATAGTCTGCAGCTGGAAAAAAGTATGTGTTATGTCTTTACATCCCCTGCTATATTGTGGATCGAGAGTTACCTATCTAACAGAACACAAAGGGTGTTCTTTAATAGAAGCCTCTCCAACATAATACAGGTAAAATTAAGAATTCCCAAGGGCAGCTGTTTAGGCCCCTTACTTTTTTCAACCTTTACATTTACATTTAAGTCATTTAGCAGACGCTCTTATCCAGAGCGACTTACAAATTGGTGCATTCAACCTTTACTATCAACATGCCACTGGCTTTGAGTAAATCCAGTGTATCTATGTATGCGAATGACTCAACACTATACACATCATCTACTACAGTTACTGAAATGACTGCAACACTTAACAAAGAGCTGCAGTTAGCTTCAGAATGGGTGGCAAGGAATAAGTTAGTCCTAAATATTTCAAAACTAAAAGCATTGTATTTGGTACAAATAAGTCACTAAACCCTAAACCTCATTTATATGCTGTAATAAATAATGTGTCAATTAAGTAAGTTATGGTGACTAAACTGCTCGGAGTATCCCTGGATTGTAAACTATCATGGTCAAAACATATTGATAAAACAGTAGGTGGGGAGAAATCAGTCCATAATAAACCTCTACCTTCTTAACAGCACAATCAACAAGACAGGTCCTACAGGCTCTAGTTTTGTCGCACCTGGACTACTGTTCAGTCGTGTGGTCAGGTGACACAGGACTTTGTGATTGTCCATTTGTGATTTCAGAGCGTTTCGAGTTCAGAGCGCAAACCGGATGCTCTGGCCGATTAGTTTACTGACACATTCAACGGTGTTGAGCGTTCGTAAATTCACCAGTTATTCTGCGCTCTCTGACACACTCAGACGAGAGTGCTCTGAAATCAGAGTAGATGGCCAGACTGAATTTACAAATGCACCCGAAATGGTTACTTGTTTGGTGGAGTCTTTTGTTAAGACATGTGGCTAGCTAGCTAGTTAGGTAAACAATGAACCATAATCACAACTCATGACGTTACTACCCTGCATGAATCTGCAGGGACCTAACCAACCAGGTTCAATGATAGCTAGCTAACATTAGGCTATAGCTAGCCAAGCAAATAGCTCTGAGATAGGAATAATAAGGTCATACATGTAAAGTTAGCTTGCGAGCCAGCCAGCTAACGTTAGCTACCTAGCTAGGTAAACAATGAACCATAATCACAACTCATGACGTTACTAACCTGCCTGAATCTGCAGGTAGCTAATCAACCAGGTTCAATGTTGGCTAGCTAATATTAGGCTATAGCTGAATCTGCAGGTAGCTAACCAGAAAGTGGAGAGCAACACTTATGCAGTTTTAATACACGATGCATTTAAAAAAAAATCTGAGTTAGACAGGATTACCTAGACATACAGTGGTTCTTCCTCTAAAGGTTTTCTCATACTGCAGCACACCTTGCCGGCTACCGCAGAATTCTATGGCATGTTATTTAATTGTCAGCCATTGTTACATTAATGGTAGTTAGTGCTAGTTTGACAAGCAGAGGGCATCTTTGAGAAGCATATGATAACCTTCAATATGACGCTGTACAACGTGACGGTTGGGAGTAGGCTACACTACTAAGAGCATAACATTTCAACACCCTAACCAATACCCATACGGAGATAGACACCCAAACGGGAATAAAAAAATAAAAATATCATTGATTTATCAAGACCAGTCCACATGCTTGTATCAGAGCAGTGTGAAACGGTGCTGAAATAGTTGACCACAGCGGGTAGACTTTATTATTATTATTTGACCCTGCGGTCATCTTTGAACATTTGAACATCTTGGCCATGTTCTGTTATAATATCCACCTGGCACAGCCAGAAGAGGACTGGCTGTGCCTCATAGCCTGGTTCCTCTCTAGGTTTCTTCCTTGGTTCTGGCCTTTCTAGGGAGTTTTTCCTAGCCACCGTGCTTCTACACCTGCATTGCTTGTGTTTTAGGCTGGGTTTCTGTACAGCACTTTGAGATATCAGCTGATGGAAGGGCTTTATAAATACATTTGATTTGATTTGGCCTATTGCTTAAAATACTATAGCTTCTAACTTCAATAAGCTTTTTAAATAAATAAGACCTACACCACTTTTAACAGCACAGCATTACTGAACACTAGTGAGACTCATGTCGCCTATGGCAGGCCTACAGTATATCGGACTCTCCGCCAATAATTAGATTAGAAGGATTGGAGGATTCTAAATTAATATTTAAGGGGTATTTTCCGTTAGGGCAAATCCAATCTGTGAGAATTTCTAAGGTGCTTTTATATAAATCTAAATTAATTAATAATCTCTTTGTTTATTTCATTGTCAAATAACCTATCCGGACGACGCTGGGCCAATTGGGGACCACCCCATGGGACTCCCAATCACAGTCGGATGTGATACAGCTTGGATTCGAACCAGGGACTGTAGTGATGCCTCTTGCACTGAGATGCAATGCCTGTGCCACTGTGCCACTCAGGAGCCATGAACAATATGACCAATATATATTGTCCTGCTAATAGCCCATCCTAGAAACGTTGTTTGCAGAATTCACAGCCTGCTACACTTGTGAACAGGGTTAATGTGTTAACAGAGTTAATAATAATAATAATAATTTTTTTCCCCCCTTCCACATGTTAAAGGTTCCAATTGATAACCACTTTTTATCAATTAGTATACTTATATAACGACAATATTTGTTGTTTTATTTGTTCTGTCTTTTCTGGTGGATTAAACTGAAATTGCTACCAACTTTCTATGGCTTGTCTAAAAAATAACGATATCTTGGAGATTATTTAGTTTTCAAATGAATGAAAGTGAGCGAGAAAAAAGCCATTCTTGAACATGAGGTGAGACATTCTTACTAATTTCTAAATAAAGCCAGTTTGTTATTTATAATTATTTATTTCTGTTTTTAGAGGGAGAAAAACTAAAAGCCCACCGTCGGCTCATAAAACCTTTTTTTGTAAGAAATGTAGCTTAATTAATTTGATTAATATTCCAAGAAAGACGAAAAACAAAACTCTCAGGGTTTCCGTCAGGAAAATATGGCGCTCTACAATTTGACCTTCATTCAACTAGGCAAGTTAGTTAAGAATAAATTCTTATTTACAATGATGGCCTACACCGGCCAAACCTGGACAACGCCCAAAGGGACTCCCAATCACGGCCTGTTGTGATACAGCCAACCTAACTAATAAATACATTTGTCGATACAATTCTCCTCCTACCCTCCCTCTTGGTAAGAGTCTATTGTCCTGCAAATAGCCCATAATAGCGCTGTACAACGAGACCCGTCAGGAGTAGGCTACAGTACTACAGTAAGAGCAAAATAATCCTAACATTTCCACACCCTAATTGTAGTCTAACCAATACCCAAATGGAGATAACAATACCCAAACGGAGATAACATAAAGTGAGCGAGGGAAAAAGGCCATTCTTGAACATGGGGTGAGACATTCTCACTAATTTGTAAATAAATTCAGTTTGTTATCTATCCCGGTCACACCCGGCATGAGCATCAAACCAGCATCTGTAGCAACGTAGTTTGCAATGTGATGCAGTTTCTTAGACCGCTGTGCCACTCGTGAGGCTCCAGCACCAAAGTTTTTAATGCTGATCAATTGCCTTGCACAAGGTATCAAAATACAGAGAGGAGTTGGCAAGAGTCTATTGTCCTGCTAATAGCTCATAATGGGCATGGTGTCCAGGTCAGGATAACCAAAACATTACTTTGTTAAAGACTATCAGAAAGAATTACTTATTTGTTTTGATCCAAAGCCATGAATGAGTGAGTCGCTCAGCTTTATGTAGGTGCCGAGGCTATATGACCGCACCATCAACTTGATTATTTAGCAGACATCACTTGCTTATATTCAGTCAACACATATATCTTAAAAATATCATAGAATATAATTGAACATTTTCGTTTCTCTTAGAATAAAAACCTTAGTGTAACAACAATTTTTGTAAATAATACTGACAAGTAGAAACAAAAATAGGTGTATTTTTCCGGGGGTGCGCATGCAGGAGAGAGGAATAGCAATTCTTACACTATTGTTCTAAATTCAATCACATTCTTCATCCTCCTCATTCAGTTCATTGAAATGCAATTTTGAAGTCGTCCACAATTATCATTCTATTTGGTTTATGTTGCCCATTCATTGTCAGTTAGAGTCACATTAGCGCCTTGGGACCCGAAAGCACCATCAGTGCTTTAACTTCCCTTGCGCTGGTCTGGAGCAATGAAGCAGTGACGCAGGGTACTGTACTAAACAACAAATTACCTCTAAATCCTGCAGCATAATCTCAAAACGTTTAGTTGGCAACCACTGTACTGACCAGCTCAAATAGACAGAAGCGTGCTATATGCTATCATCTCTCGGCATGTCAAGCCCACTCATTATCTCAGCCAATCAGGGCTAGCGGGAAGGTTGCATTACTTTCTTTGGCGAAACCAACTAGGCTTGTAATTTAATTGAATTCGTATTTACAAATGGTATGCAAGTTTATTATTAAGGCACGTGATAGTTCACATGTTCCAGAAGGCATTTCTGCCAAAAAACGCATTTTGATAAAAAAAAAAAATTACGTTCAAACGGCTCTCCTGTGAAGTAGTGACCCGCGACATACGCCTAGTTTCCTGAAACGGTCACATGTACAGTACCAGTCAAAAGTTTGGACATACCTACTCATTCAAGGGTTTTTCTTTACTTTTACTATTTTCTACATTGTAGAATAATAGTGAAGACATCTAAACTATGAAAAACAACCCAAAAAGTGTTAAACAAATCAAAATAGATTTTAGATTTTAGATTCTTCAAAGTAGCCGCCCTTTGCTTTTTATGACAGCTTTGCACACTCTTGGCATTCTCTCAACCATCTTCATGAGGTAGTCACCTGGAATGCATTTCAATTAACAGGTGTGCCTTGTTAAAAGTTCATTTGTGGAATTTCTTTCCTTTTTAATGCATTTCAGTCAATCAGTTGTGTTGTGACAAGGTAGGGGTGGTATACAGAAGTTTAAAGACCAAGTCCATATTATGACAAGAACAGCTCAAATAAGTATAGAGAAACGACAGTCCATCCTTACTTTAAGACATGAAGGTCATTCAATGTGGAAAATGTCAAGAATTTAGAATGTTTCTTCAAGTGCAGTCACAAAAACCATCAAGCGCTATGATGAAATTGGCTCTCGTGAGAACAGCCACAGGAAAGGAAAACCCAGAGGTACCTCTGCCGCCGAGGATAAGTTTATTAGAGTTACCATTCTCAGAAATTGCAGCCCAAATAAATGCTTCACAGAGTTCAAGTAACAGACACATCTCAACATCAACTGTTCAGAGGAGACTGTGTGAATCAGACCTGCTGCAAAATAAAGAAAAACCCTTAAATGAGTAGGTCTGTCCAAACTTTTGACTGGTACTGTTTTAATGTGGGCTATTTTCAGACCTTTCCTGGGTCTGAAAAGATAGACATATTCCCAAATATTTTGTTGTCAGCTATCAAGCTTTCAAGATATGTAACTTTCAAATTACAGAAATCATCCATGTATGATGCAAATTTCATCATATGATGCTGTGTTTTGCATCATCATGGTACGATATCTGTATTTTGAACACTACATATCTTGAAAACTTGATTGCTGACAAGCAAAACATTTTGGGACTATGTCAACAATGGACTAATGAAACAAGTATCAAAAGATAGTTTTGGGGTGTAATTTTCCTTTAATTAATACATTATAGCAGGGGTATTTCACTCTTACTCTATGGTGTCCGGAGCCTGTTGGTTTCATTTAATATCTGATAATTAAATGCACACACCTGGTGTCACAGATCTAAATCAGTCCCTGATTAAAGGGGAACAATGAAAAAAAGCAGTGGAACTGGCTTCGAGGTTCAGAGTTGAGATTGAAGTTATTTTAGGTATGTAACTAATATGTGTGAAATGCTTGATGATGTATGTGATGTAAACAGAGAGGTCTACGTTCTTGGGGACCTAAATATTGACTGCTACCGGGATCGATATGACAACAGCCAGTGAAAGTGCAGGGCGCCAAATTCAAACAACAGAAATCTCATAATTAAAATTCCTCAAACATACATGTGTCTTATATAATTTTAAAGGTAATCTTGTTGTTAATCCCACCAAAGTGTCCGATTTTAAATATGCTTTTCAGCGGAAGCATTACAAACGATTATGTTAGGTCACCACCAAACCACAATAAGCACAGCCATTTTTCCAGCGAAATTTAGCAGTCACAAAAAGCAGAAATAGAGATAAAATGAATCACTAACCTTTGATTATCTTCATCAGATGACACTCATAGGACTTCATGTTACACAATACATGCATGTTTTGTTTGATAAAGTTCATATTTATATAAAAAAACTCTGAGTTTACATTGGCGCGTTACTTTCACTAGTTCCAAAAACATCAAGTGATTTTGCATAGCCACATCGTTTCAACAGAAATACTCATCATAAATGTAGATGATAATACAAGTTATACACATGGAATTATAGATATACCTCTCCTTAATGCAACCGCTGTGTCAGATTTCAAAAACACTTTACGGAAAAAGCAACCTATGCAATAATCTGAGACGGCGCTCAGAAATATAATAAAATTAGCCGCCATTTTGGAGTCAACAGAAACCAGAAAATACATGATAAATGTTTCCTTACCTTTGATGAACTTCATCAGAATGCAGTCCTAGGAATCCCAGGTCCACAATAAATGCTTGATTTGTTCGATAATGTCCGTTATTTATATCCAATTAGCTACTTTGGTTAGCGCGTTTGGTAAACATTTCCAAAGTCACAAAGCGCGTCCACTATAACGTGACGAAATGTCCAAAAGTTCCGTAACAGTCAGTAGAAACATGTCAAACGATGTACTGAATCAATCTTTAGAATGTTGTTAACATACATCTTGAATAACGTTCCAACCGGGGGAATTAGATTGACTTCAGTTGAGCGATGGAACGGAGCTGCCTATCACGTGAACGCGCGTGGTCAAAGCATGGTCAGCTCGTGGCAGTGGTGACTAATTCCTGTCTCCTTCGGCCCCCCTTCACATTAGAGTCATCAGACAAAGTTCTTCCACATCTAGTGGAAGCCATAGGAAGTGAAAAATCATCCATATCTCGCTGTAATTTCAATGAGAGCTTGGTTGAAAATCTGCCACCCCCAGAAAAATCCAAACAGGAAGTGAAACCTCTCAGGTTTTTGCCTGCCATATGAGTTCTGTTATACTCACAGACATAATTCAAACAGTTTTTAGAAACTTCAGAGTGTTTTCTATCCAATACTACTAATACTATGCAAATATTAGCAACTATGACTGAGGAGCAGGCCGTTTACTCTGGGAACCTCTGTGCACCTTTCATCCAAGCTACTCAATACTGCCCCTGCAGCCATAAGAAGTTTAGGAAACTGACTGTTAGAACTGTTAAGGCTCCATGGATTGATGAGGAATTGAAAAACTGCATGGTTGAATGAAATGGGGAAAAGGGAGTGGCTTATAAGATTGGCTGTACATCAGACTGTCTGACTTACTGCAAATTGAGAAATTATGTAAGTAAACTCAACAAAAAGAAGAAGAAAATGTATTATGAGGCCAAGATCAATGATATAAAGAATAATGGAAAAAACTTTGGAGTACTTTAATTAAATTAAATTATGGGTAGAAAGACAAATTCAACTCCATCTTTCATCGAATCAGATGACTTATTCATCACAAAACCATATGATATTGCCACATTTTTTAATGATTACTTCATTGGCAAAGTGGGCAAACATAGGCAGGAAATGCCAACAACGAACAGTGAGCAATTGTTGTCATGCATAAAAAATAATAATGAAAGAAAAGCATTGTACGTTTGAATTTTGTAAAGTTAATGTGGGAGAGGTGGAAAGATGATTGTTATCGATCAATAATGACAAACCTCCGGCATTGACAACTTAGATGGAAAGCGACTGAGTATGGTAGCTGACTCTATAGCCACTCCTATCTGTCATATTTTTAATCTGAGCCTAGAGGAAAGTCTTTGTCCTCAGGCCTGGAGAGAAGCCAAAATAATTATGCTACCCAAGAGCGGTAAAGCAGCCTTTACTGGTTCTAACAGCAGACCTATAAGCTTGCTGCCAGCTCTTAGCAAACTGTTGGAAAAAATTGTGTTTGACCAAATACAATGCTATTTTTCTGTAAACAAATTAACAACAGACTTTCAGCATGCTCATAGAGAAGGGCACTCAACATGTACCTCACTGACTCAAATGACTGATGATTGGTTGAAAGAAATTGATAATAAGAAGAATGTGGAAGCGGTACAGTTAGATTTCAGTGCAACCTTAGGAATTATTGACCATAACATGTTGTTGAAAAAGACGTATGTGCTATGGCTTTTCAACCTCTGCCATATTCTGGATTCAGAGCTATATACGGTATCTAATAGAACTCAAATGGTTTTCTTTAGTGGAAGCTTCTCTATTGTCAAACATGTAAAGTGTGGTGTACCTCACGGCAGCTCTCTAGGCCCTCTACTCTTTTCTATTTTTACCAATGACCTGCCACTGGCATTAAACAAAGCATGTCTGTCCATGTATGGTGACGATTCAACCATATACGCATCAGCAACCACAACTAATGAAGTCACTGAAACCCTTAACAAAGAGTTGCAGTCTGTTTTGGAATGGGTGGCCGGTAATAAACTGGACCTGAACATCTATAATTATAAGAGCATTGTATTTGGTACAAATCATTCCTTATTAAGTTCTAGACCTCAGCTGAATCTGGTAATGAATGGTGTGGCTGTTGAACAAGTTGAGAAGACTAAATTACTTGGCGTTACCTTAGCATTTAAACTGTCATGGTCAAAATAGATTCAATGGTTGTAAAGATGGGGAGAGGTCTGTTCGTAATAAAGAGATGCTCTGCTTTTTGACACCACACTCCAAAAAGCAAGATCTCCAGGCTCTAGTTTTGTCTAATCTTGATTATTGTCCAGTCGTGTGGTCCAGTGCTGCAAGGAAAGACCTAGTTAAACTGCAGCTGGCCCAGAAAAGAGCGACACGTTTTTCTCTTCATTGTAATCAGAGGGCTGATATAAATACACTGCTCAAAAAAATAAGGGGAACACTTAAACAACACAATGTAACTCCAAGTCAATCACACTTCTGTGAAATCAAACTGTCCACTTAGGAAGCAACACTGATTGACAATAAATTTCACATGCTGTTGTGCAAATGGAATAGACAAAAGGTGGAAATTATAGGCAATTAGCAAGACACCCCCCAAAACAGGAGTGATTCTGCAGGTGGTGACGACAGACCACTTCTCAGTTCCTATGCTTCCTGGCTGATGTTTTGGTCACTTTTGAATGCTGGCGGTGCTCTCACTCTAGTGGTAGCATGAGATGGAGTCTACAACCCACACAAGTGGCTCAGGTAGTGCAGTTCATCCAGGATGGCACATCAATGCGAACTGTGGCAAAAAGGTTTGCTGTGTCTGTCAGCGTAGTGTCCAGAGCATGCAGGCACTACCAGGAGACAGGCCAGTACATCAGGAGACGTGGAGGAGGCCGTAGGAGGGCAACAACCCAGCAGCAGGACCGATACCTTCGCCTTAGTGCAAGGAGGTGCACTGCCAGAGCCCTGCAAAATGACCTCCAGCAGGCCACAAATGTGTTCCCTTTATTTTTTTGAGCAGTGTACTATGCATGCCAGTCACTCTTGGCTAAGAGTTGAGGAGAGACTGACTGCATAACTTCTTCTTTTTATAAGAAACATTCGTGTGTTGGAAATCCCAAATTGTTTGTAGTCAACTTACACACAGCTCTGACACACACGCCTAACCCACCAGACATGCCGCCAGGGGTCTTTTCACAGTCCCCAAATCCAAAACAAATTTAAGGAAGCATACAGTATTATATAGAGCCCTTATTGCAAAGAACTTCCATCTCATATTGCTCACATAAACAGCAAACCTGGTTTCAAAAAACAGACAAAGCAACACATCAAGGCACAACGCCTCTCCCCCCTTTGACCTAGATAGTTTGTGTGTATGCATTGATATGTAGGCTACGTTTGCCTTAAAAATAAAATGTAGTTCTATCCTTGAGCTGTTCTTGTTTATTGATGTTCTGTATCATGTTTCATGTTTTGTGTGGACCCTAGGTAGAGTAACTGCTGATTTTGCAACAGCTATTGGGGATCCTAATAAAATACCAAATACGAAATAGGTTCCTCCAAGATCCTCTCAACTAACCAAAGGTGCAAAAATGAACCATTTACTAGCAATGGTTCCTTGAAGAACTCAAGGGGTTCATTGAGGATCTCCAGGGTTCCTGGAGCCACCACTAATTCTAAGAGTTTAGTAAACATAGTGAATCTTTGTAATTCTAAAGGGTCAAGTTAGGACACAGCAACATGTTTGTATGGAAAACATCAGCACCAAATCACTCTCTATCATCATAAAATATATTATTAAATATATTATCAGTGATACTATGTAATTTCAAGAGAACAGATTAAAACATAATAATAAACATAAGACCTCATATAACTCAGTAGGAAATGGACAATAATAATCACATTATTTTACACGTATAAATCTACATTACAGATATGTTCCATAGTCAGTTGTAACTTATCCTCCTCTGTATGTCATCGTGTAACGTAATTAAACAGAACTAAAGTTCATAACACCTCATTATAACACAATTATTTACTACTTCATCCACCTCAGGGAAACAGTCAGATCTGACAGCCAGTCCCACCGATTCTATTGGCCAATAATTATTATTACACGTGTGTATAGTGCTGAAGAAATATTAGTAATACATTATGGAGACAATTTCACGTAGCCTATGAGATGTTGTTGGGACTTGAGACTGGGCATATGGCAGTATCTCTCTCCTCTCTGTGTCCAGCTGTGCTCTTTATGGAAGGACTTTGTGTCCTAACTTTAGTAACATAATAAAGACACACAAATATATACACTCTGTTTGGGTAACCTACTGACCTGGAGGTGCAAGAGTTCAAATCACCTCCACACACAGACAGACTGTAAAGGCAGTCAATGTTGTTCTCCCCCTTTAACGAGGAGGAGCATGGATAGGACCAAGATGCGGATTGAGGGAAATAAGCCATCTTTTAATGAACAAACAGCAAACAAGACACTACAAACTACAAAACAACAAACGTGACTAACCTTCAACTGTCCTGTGAGGACACAGGAACAAACACCCACAAAACACCAGTGAAACCCTGGCTGCCTTTGTATGACTCTCAATTAGAGACAAACAATACACACCTGTCTCTAATTGAGAATCATACCAGGCCGAACACAAAACCCCACATAGAAATACAAACATAGACAAACCCACCCAACTCACGCCCTGACCAACTAAAATGAATACAAAACAAAGGAAAACAGGTCAGGAACGTGACAGAACCCCCCCCTTAAGGTGCGAACTCCGGGCGCACCAGCACAAAGTCTAGGGGAGGGTCTGGGTGGGCGTCTGTCCACGGTGGCGGCTCTGGCGGTGGACGAGGTCCCCACCCCACCATAATCAATCCCCGCTTCTTTATCCCCCTCCCAATGACCACCCTCCCACTAACCCCACCTAAATGAAGGGGCAGCACCGGGATAAGGGGCAGCACCGGGATAAGGGGCAGCACCGGGACAAGGGGCAGCACCGGGACAAGGGGCAGCACCGGGACAAGGGGCAGCACCGGGACAAGGGGCAGCACCGGGACAAGGGGCAGCACCGGGATAAGGGGCGGCAGGTCCTGGCTGAGGGACTCCGGCAGGTCCTGGCTGAGGGACTCCGGCAGGTCCGGGCTGAGGGACTCCGGCAGGTCCGGGCTGAGGGACTCCGGCAGGTCCGGGCTGAGGGACTCCGGCAGGTCCGGGCTGAGGGACTCCGGCAGGTCCGGGCTGAGGGACTCCGGCAGGTCCGGGCTGAGGGACTCCGGCAGGTCCGGGCTGAGGGACTCCGGCAGGTCCGGGCTGAGGGACTCCGGCAGGTCCGGGCTGAGTGGCAGCTCCGGACTGTAGGGCAGCTCCGGACTGTAGGGCAGCTCCGGACTGTAGGGCAGCTCCGGACTGTAGGGCAGCTCCGGACTGTAGGGCAGCTCCGGACTGTAGGGCAGCTCCGGACTGTAGGGCAGCTCCTGACTGGCGGGCAGCTCCTGACTGGCGGGCAGCTCCTGACTGGCGGGCGTCTCTGGCAGCTCCTGACTGGCGGGCGTCTCTGGCAGCTCCTGACTGGCGGGCGTCTCTGGCAGCTCCTGACTGGCGGGCGTCTCTGGCAGCTCCTGACTGGCGGGCGTCTCTGGCAGCTCCTGACTGGCGGGCGTCTCTGGCAGCTCCTGACTGACGGACGGCTCTAGCGGCTCCTGACTGACGGACGGCTCTAGCGGCTCCTGACTGACGGACGGCTCTACTGGCTCGGGACAGACGGGCGGCTCTAATGGCTCGTGGCAGACGGCTGACTCAGATGGCGCTGGGCAGACAGATGGCTCAGACGGCGCTGGGCAGACAGATGGCTCAGACGGCGCTGGGCAGACAGATGGCTCAGACGGCGCTGGGCAGACAGATGGCTCAGACGGCGCTGGGCAGACAGATGGCTCAGACGGCGCTGGGCAGACAGATGGCTCAGACGGAGCTGGGCAGACGGGCCGTTCAGGCACCGCTGGGCAGACGGCAGACTCTGGCCGGCTGAGACGCACTATAGGCCTGGTGCGTGGTACCGGAACTGGAGGTACCGGGCTGAGGGCACGCACCTCAGGGCGAGTGCGGGGAACAGGAACAGGGCACACTGGACTCTCGTGGCGCACTCTAGGCCTGGTGCGTGGTACCGGAACTGGAGGTACCGGGCTGAGGGCACGCACCTCAGGGCGAGTGCGGGGAGAAGGAACAGTGCGTCCAGGGCTCTGGAGACGCACAGGAGGCTTGGTGCGTGGTGCCGGAACTGGAGGCACCGGGCTGGAGACACGCACCATAGGGAGAGTACGTGGAAGAGGAACAGGGCTCTGGAGATGCACTGGAAGCCTGGTGCGTGGTGTAGGCACTGGTGGTACTGAGCTGGGGTGGGAAGGTGGCGCCGGATATACCGGACCGTGAAGGAGAACACGTGCTCTTGAGCACCGAGCCTCTCCAACCTTACCAGGTTGAATGGTCCCCGTAGCCCTGCCAGTGCGGCGAGGTGGAATAGCCCGCACTGGGCTATGCAGGCGAACCGGGGACACCACCTGTAAGGCTGGTGCCATGTACGCCGGCCCGAGGAGACGTACTGGAGGCCAGATACGTTGGGCCGGCTTCATGGCATCCGGCTCGATGCCCAACCTAGCCCTCCCAGTGCGGCAAGGTGGAATAGCCCGCACTGGGCTAAGCACGCGTACTGGGGACACCGTGCGCTTTACCGCATAACACGGTGTCTGACCAGTACGACGCCCTCTTACTCCACGGCAAGCCCGGGGAGTTGGCTCAGGTATCCAACCCGGCTTCGCCACACTCCCCTTTAGCCCCCCCCCAAGAAATTTTTGGGTGAGCCTCTCGGGCTTCCGTGCTAGCCGCGTACCCTCATACCTGCGCTCCTGGGCTGTGGCTGCCTTCTTCTCCTCCCGAGAGCGGCGATTCTCTCCCACCTTAGCCCAGGGTCCTTCTCCATTGAAAATTTGCTCCCAACTCCATTCCTCTTCTCTCCATTGCTTTAGTTCTTGTTCTCTCTCCTCAATCCGCTTGGTCCTGTTGTGGTGGGTGTTTCTGTAAAGGCAGTCAATGTTGTTCTCCCCCTTTAACGAGGAGGAGCATGGATAGGACCAAGATGCGGATTGAGGGAAATAAGCCATCTTTTAATGAACAAACAGCAAACAAGACACTACAAACTACAAAACAACAAACGTGACTAACCTTCAACTGTCCTGTGAGGACACAGGAACAAACACCCACAAAACACCAGTGAAACCCTGGCTGCCTTTGTATGACTCTCAATTAGAGACAAACAATACACACCTGTCTCTAATTGAGAATCATACCAGGCCGAACACAAAACCCCACATAGAAATACAAACATAGACAAACCCACCCAACTCACGCCCTGACCAACTAAAATGAATACAAAACAAAGGAAAACAGGTCAGGAACGTGACACAGACAGACAGACAGACAGACAGACAGACAGACAGACAGACAGACAGACAGACAGACAGACAGGCCTACCTCTCTGTGTTGGTGGTTAACTCTCTCCAGGCTGAGGGAGTACAGGGTGTTTTTAGCCCCTACATACAGCCTCTCATGGGCCTCGTCCAACATCATGGTCTGGGTTTGCAGGGAGGGACCTGGTCCCTGGAACACCCACGTCCTGTTCAACTCCCATAGTTCTGTAGAGAGAGAGAGAGAGAGAGAGAGAGAGAGAGACAAAATGAGGTGGAAACCGAGATGCAATTTCTAACCTCCTACCAAATGTACGACCATAGAATTTGCCCAAACCCGCAAAAAATTCAAATAAAATGTTGACAAACTCCCGTATCTGTAAGGCGAAATACCGCAGTGTGCAATACCATCAGCAACATTTGTGACCTGCTGCCACAAAAAAAGTTAAACCAGCCGCACTGCTTCTTGACACACTGCTCGCTTAACCTGGAAGCCAGCCGCACCAATGTGTCGGAGGAAACACCGTACAACTGGTGACTGAAGTCAGCATACATTCACCCAGCCCATCACAGGAGTTGCTAGAGTGCGATGGGACAAGGACATCCCGGCCTGCCAATCCTTTCCCTAACCCGAACAACGCTGGGCCAATTGTTTGCTGCCTCATGGGTCTCCTGGTTGCTTACATGTGTGTGTGCTGAATGAATACCCACAAATGAAACCCTCTATAAAACCAATGATGTAATGACAAGATAAAGACCCTGGGTGATACAGAGCCTGAGGATATGTACCTCTGAGTCTGCATGATCAGGCTACCTGCTGTTGAACTAGAGAAATAGAAAAACTGTCCTTGTCTAATGTAGAAGGTGGCACTGTAAAATGTATCCTTGCCAGGAGAGGGCGCAATCAGATTCTGGGATGCTTCACCTGGGGAAAGGTTATGGGGTTCATGCATGTTCCGGGATTGTCTTTAAAATAAAATCTGAAGACTCATGTTTGTCAGGTAAAGCTTGAAGTTGAATATTACATTTTCATCATCAAAAGATAAATATTTTTGCCTCAACTTTATATATCCTTAGGGCTGCCAATCATAACTAATTAGCTTCTGTTATTACAAACTTTGTGTGCCATTTTGAATGACGGCACTAGCTAGTTAGCAAACCAAACCGAAACATTAGAGAGCAAGCCTTACGAAAGGTAATTCTGCTGTGAAATTATTGAACATGCCTCCTAGTCAAGAGTCAAGACCAACAAAAAAAGGACTATACAGCTAGCTACAAGTGAGTGGAATAACAAATAGACTACCCAGTTAAAAAGTGAGTGGAATCATATTGGAGACCCAGCAGATTTCAAAGTAAAAAATATCAGAACTTAGGATGACATTTTGCCAAAGACAATCCTTTCAAGTATTTCTGTTTTTTCTACGGTCGGCGCGCCAACAGTTAACCGAGAGGTGAAATGACGTCAGAGAGCCTGTTGTTGCTGCTGCATAGAGCCTCTGTGAGTACAACCAAAGATTATGGTGACGGGAGGACAAGGAGGTTTATTTTTATATATATATATATATTTTTTGTTTTGTTTTGTTTTGTAGGTGGTTGATCAGCTTTAATATTGCAGACATATTGTGGCTTCCATCAATGTAATTGTCTACATCATTTCCAATCCCCCATATCTTTGTTTGTACATATATATACAGTACCAGTCAAAAGTATGGACACATCTACTCATTCAAGGATTTTTCTTATTTTTTTTTATTATTTTCTACATTGTAGAATAATATATAACTATGAAATATCACATGGAATCATGTAGTAACCAAAAAAGTGTTAAACAAATCAAAATATATTTGAGATTCTATATTCTATAAATATATTTGAGATTCTTCAAAGTATCCACCCTTTGCCTTGATGACAGCTTTGCACATTCTTGGCATTATTTCAACCAGACATGAAGGTCAGTCAATGCAGAACATTTCAAGAACTTTTAAAGTTCCAATCGCTATGAGACGCAGAGTAGGTGAACAGATGATTTCCGCATCCAACTCATCCCAAACCATTTCAATTGGGTTCAGGTTGGGTGATTATTTAACCAGGTAGGCTAGTTGAGAACAAGTTCTCATTTACAACTGCGGCCTGGCCAAGATAAAGGTACACTTAACCGTGTAGCATGGAGGATGAAGTGTGATGGTGTGGCTGTGCTTTGCTGGTGACACTGTCTGTGATTTATTTAGAATTCAAGGCACACTTAACCATCATGGCTACCACAGCATTTTGCAGCGATACGCCATCCCATCTGGTTTGCCGATTGTGGGACTATCATTTGTTTTTCAACAGGACAATGACTCAACACACCTCCAGGCTGTGTAAGGGCTATTCGACCAAGAAGGAGAGTGATGGAGTGCTGCATCAGATGACCTGGCCTCCACAATCACCCAACCTGAACCCAATTGAAATGGTTTGGGATGAGTTGGACCGCTGTGTGAAGGAAAAGCAACCAACAAGTGCTCAGCATATGTGGGAACTCCTTCAAGACTGACGGAAAAGCATTACAGGTAGAGCTGGTTGAGGGAATGCCAAGAGTGTGTAAAGCTGTCATCAAGCCAAAGGGTGGCTATTTTGAAGAATCTCAAATATATTTTGATTTGTTGAACACTACGTACCCAAACTGGAAAATATTGTAAACTGGAAAATATTGTTCCTTACAAAGTTCCCTATGTGTTATTTCATAGTTTTGTTGTCTTCACTATTATTCTACAATGTAGAAAATACACACTGGACTGTGCAAGGCAATTAACCTGAATTGCTCCTGTAAGTCACTCTGGAAACCAGTGTCTGTTAAATGACTAAAATGCTTGAGTGAGCTCTTCACTGCCTCTATTAGAGGGGGACTGCCCCCTCCTATTGAAGCCACTGAAGTTGAAGGCTGACCGCAGGCATTATGGCACCCTATGGCACTCCCAATCACTGCCGGTTGTGATACAGCCCGGGATCGAACCCAGGTCTGTAGTGACACCTCTAGCACTGCGATGCAGTGCCTTAGACCGCTGTGCCGCTCAGTCTGCTTCAACGTGTAACTCAAGTTGAAGGCCGACCGGGGTACTGCAGGCTGCCATTAGCAACTAAATTATCCTTCATTTGTGTGCAATTTTAAAATAATCAGTTCAAGGACATACATATTAAAAGCAATTATTGTTACCATGATTGTCTTCAAAAAAAGATGAAGATTGACCACGAAGATTGACATTTTTTCATTCACAAAAATGTGGGAGATTTCCACTAACAAGGCCTGCGGTCAGCCTTCAACTTCAGTGGCTTCAATAGGAGGGGGCAGTCCCCCTCTAATAGAGGCAGTGAAGAGCTCACTCAAGCATTTTAGTCATTTAACAGACACTGGTTTCCAGAGCGACTAACAGGAGCAATTCGGGTTAATTGCCTTGCTCAGATTTTTCACCTAGCTGGCTCAGGGATTCAAACCAGCAACCTTTTGATTCATCTCTGAATGCTCTTATCCACTGGGCTACCCGGCAACCCCTGACATGATTGAAGACTAACAGTGAAATGCTTACTTACACGTCGTTTTCCAACAATGAAGAGTTAAAGATACAAAAATGTTAAATTATTAGGAATAGTGACACAAGGAATAAATACACAGTAAATAACGAATAACAATGAGTAAACAATTATATACAGGGAGTACCAGTACCGAGTTGATGTGCAGGGGTGTGAGGTAATTGAGGTAGCAATGTAAATGTACTGTAGGTAAGGGTAAAGTGACTAGGCAACAGGAAAGATAATAGACAGTAGCAGCAGCGTATGTGGTGTGGAATTGTGTGTGTGTGTGTATATGTGCATGTGTGTGTGGCATCAGTGTGTGTGTGTGTGTGTGTGTTATGGTGTCAATGTAAGTATGTGTGAGTGTGTGGGTTGAGTCCAGTGTGTGTTCATGGAGTCAGTGAAGGAGAGTTAGTGCAAAAAAGTGTGTGTTGGGGTGTGTATGTGTGTCACAGGAGGTTGGGCACGTGGTAATGGCTGGAGCGGAATTGGTGGAACGGTATCAACAACATCAAACACATGCTTTCTATGTGGTTGATGCCATTCCATTTGCTTTGTTCCAGTCATTATTATGAGCCGTCCTCCCCTCAGTAGCCTCCACTGATGTGGGTGTTCAGCCTGGTCTCATAGACTAGAGGTCTCTTCACTGTCCTCAAGTCCAGAACATACTACAGGAAAGGCACAGTGCTACATAGATCCATGACTACATTGAACTCTATTCCACATCATGTCACACAGTCAAGCAATAAAATCAGATGAAAAAACAGATAAAACTACACCTTATGGAACAACACAGACTGTAAAGAGACACACACACACTGGCACACACACATCATTTTTAAACACGTGCTAACACACGGACTCTACACACACTTACATTTTAGTATTGTTATTTTGCAGTATTATTGATTTTGTATTGTAGATATGCTTGTATAGAGTAGTGTGTAATAATGTGTTGTGTTATTTATTGTTTTAATTTCTGTCATTTTTTAAATAATTTATTTTATTTTATTAAACCTTTATTTAACTAGGGAAGTCAGTTAAGAAAAATTCTTATTTACATTGACGGCCTACTAAAGGCAAAAGTCCTCCTGCGGGAACGGGGGCTGGGATAGAAATATATACAGTATATATATAAATATAGGACAAAACACACATTACAACAAGAGACACAACACAACACTACATAAAGAGAGACCTAAGACAACAACATAGCAAGGCAGCAACACATGACAACACAGCATGGTAGCAACACAACATGACAACAACAAGGTAGCAACACAACATGGTAGCAGCACAAAATATGGTACAAACATTATTGGGCACAGACAACAGCACAAAGGCCAAGAAGGTAGAGACAACAATACATCACGCAAAGCAGCCACAACTGTCAGTAGGAGTGTCCATGATTGAGTCTTTGAATGAAGAGATTGAGATAAAACTGTAGTTGTGATTGAACCCCAGCAAGAGTAGTTGCTGCCTTGACAGCAGCTAATGGGGATCTAGAATAAAATACAAATACTTGTAGCGCTTGCCGTACGGTAGCAGAGAGAACAATCTATGGCTTGGCTGGCTGGAGTATTTGACAATATTTTGGGCCTTTGTCTGACACCGGCTGGCATAGAGGTCCTGGATGACAGGGAGCTCGGCCCCAGTGATGTATAGGGCCGTACTCCCCACCCTCTGTAGCACCTTGCGGTCGGGTGCCTTGCTGTTGCTGTACCAAGCGGTGATGCAGCCAGTCAACATACTCTCAATGGTGTAGCTTTTTGAGGATCTGAGGGCCCATGCCTAATCTTTTCATCCTCCTGAGGGGGAAGAGAAGCTGTCGTGCGGTGTGGGTGTGTGTGGACCAAGTTAATTCCTTAGTGATGTGAACACGATGAACTTGAAGCTCCAATGTAGGCTAATAATGAAGTAGGCTACCAACCCCTTGCAGTCACCATGCAGTTTTGATATGGTCAGAAAGTTACTAAAGTAATGAGCTCATCTTTCAACCGCATTTACAGTAAAGGAAAGTAATGCAAGCCAGATGAATCAGAGACAGAACCTAAGGTATTAATGCTAATATAGCTCGTACATGGTTAATGTTTTGTTGTATCATATGTTATATGAACTTGAAGATACATTTTGCATTACAGAGTTTCTGACCTAGATAAAGATATATCAGAAAGAACACTAGTAACATCCCAAAGCTTCTCCCAGAAGAGCATAAGAAGAGCATTGGTAAGAACTTGGATGTCTGGGAAAGATGTTGTGATTGCTGAAAGGGTTATTTGATCCTCACAGCCCAGCCTATCAGCTGTCCTGAGGGGAGGAATTCCTTTCATCAGACAGGAAGCGGAAGTGTTGTCTTTATCTGACTCTGGGTAGCGGCTGTCCTTGGGCACAGATCTAGTATCAGCTTACAGTCCACAAATCCTAACCTTAACCATTTTTGGAATAATGCAAAACTGGGAGTAGGTCAGTAACTAGGGGGAACATTATCCTTCTGCCTTTATCTCTTAGTTTTAGTTATTTATTTATCTTAAAGTGGAAGTAGTGTGTCTCTAGACCATGAGTTTGATTAGGGTGGGGAAGTTTAATAGTGACTGAACACATGGTTCACACACACACAAAGGCCCGTGCCCGTGCCCCCCCCCCCCAAATTAATGATCTGTGCGGCCCTCTGAATGATTGTCTCAACCCAAAGTGGCCGGTTTACAAAAAATTGTGAGTAACACTGGTCTATGTCATAGAAAAAGCAGGTGTTCTTAACATTTGTTTACTCTGTGTATTTTCTCTCTAATCAAACCCGTAAGGTGGTCCTTCTATCATGTCTACAGCTCTAGAGCCCAGGCCTGGAGGTGAAGGACCAGAGTCAGAAGCTACCACCCTAGAGAGGGCCACTTCCCATGGGCCCTGAAGCACAGAATTGGATGAGACAGGGTCTGTAGTGTGTTAGGAAACCCCCTAAAGCTTCATAGTGTCAGGCAGAGCAGTCTAGCACACAGGTGGTTTATATGATCAAATGAGACCCTCTGTTTTCCTCCCTTTCCCAAATTGGAGCTGCCATTTTCTCTTGCACTGAGGGGAGGAGAATACTCCTGGCTACCCTCACCATCTCCTCAGACACAACTTCTATGGAGTTATATGTCAAGGTTTAAGTTACTTCAAACACCTACAGGGCTTTCTAAATGCCAGTGTTTCAGGATGGGGATTCTGTTATTTGTTATTTCAGCATCTGTTTTTAGTAGCATTACATCTGGAGACAGAGTGTCTTTATAGGATTAGATATCTTGGTAGAGACAGATAGTTTCTGTTTATTTTTCAGATTTTAGATCCAGTCTCTTGGTTGTGCTAGCAATAGAGATCTATGTGGTACAAGCAGAGTTAAGGTTTGTTTTAAGAGGTATTAGATCTCTAGGTGCTGTTAGGATTGAGATTAGTCTGATTGTTCTGGTAGCATCATTGATCTCAAACAGTGTGTGTGTGTTTTGTGCTCTTGGATCTTTATGGTAGAGACAGAGGGGATGTGGCAGTAGTGTTATGCCAGCGCCCAGACACGCTTCCTGTAATTATCTAATCCAGCCAGTTACAGCTCTTAAATGCGTGCACGTGTACAAACACACACATGCACGCATGCTAACGCGAGCAGACACATGATGCGAAAACACACGTATGTGGGACTCACACACACACACCTCCAGATGAAACACATATGGAATGAGTAATGATTCAGCTGACGCTGACAAGGACAGACAGGTGAAGTGGAGCAGGACAGAGCGTGTCATTCACTGGGCAAGACTAAATATATGTTGTTCTCTAATTCTCTAGTTCTCTAATGTTTCAGATGAACTACACATTTACTCATTGGATGCTTCTCCCATCGATCGGGTACCGGCCTATAAGTATCTGGGCATTTGAATTGACAAACAATTCATGTTCATTAATTAAATAACATGTGGATGAGCTAGTTAAAGAGCTAAGATTTAACGTGGGCTTCTTTTTTAGAAATAGATTTAGCCTCTCTCTAAGTAGCAGGAAGCAGATTATACAGTCAACTTTCCTGACAGTTCTTTAACTATGGTGACACTATTTATCAGATTGCAGCAGCCACTACACTTAAACCTTTGGATGCCATCTACCATAGGGCGCTTCACTTTATCACAGGTGACAGTTTTAATACTCACCACTGCATCCTGTATCAAGAGGTTGACTGGTTAAAGTCCCGTAGATCACTTCATTACTCCCGTTTTGTTTACAAAGCCCTACTACACAAGCTTCCAACTCACCTAACCTCCTTGCTAACATATAACAGAATGAGCTACCAAACCCGCTCGCATGATTGGTAAACTCTTGAGGTCCCTCTGGTCTTTAGGTAAATCCTCCTTTAGTTTTAATGCCCAAAATTGTATTAATAACCTACATAATTATTGATTCACTGGTGCCACTGGAACAGTTTAAGACTCTGGTGTTGAAGGAATTCAATGAGGATTACAGTTGTTCGATTGATTGAGGTGGTTTATTTGTTGAAATTGTGGTGTCGAGGTTGTGGTGGTGTGCCTTGTGGTTATTTGAACTCTTTTATTTGTCATGTAAAAGAACATCTTCCTGTTTGTGTGAACATGTTTGTACTCGTGGCACCATTGGGAAAATACAAGTTTATAAATAAATAAAAATGGGCACTCTGGAGATATGATGAAGATAACACATCACTGGACCAAATCAAAAGTCCTTAATAATGAGATTGAAGATAAGGATAAGGATGAAGGTGACAATGAAGAGGACACTGAACATGCTGATAACAACCATTATAATGATGGTGGTGGTGGTGATAATGATGGTGATGATGATAATGATTACAGGAAGTGAGTGAAGTAAATAGGACGATCATTTGATCATGCTGAGACATGCATAGCTAACAAAAGTCAAACAGTGTATAATTATCTAAAGCAGTTACTGCTGTTCCGTCTCTATAGACACAGTAAGGAAATTTCTACTCCTCTCCTCTCTGTCATCTTCTGCAGCTGGTTGGTGTGTGAGTGTGTTACTGTGTGACTGTGTGCGTCTGTGTAACTCTGTGTGTGTGTGTGTGTGTGTGTGTGTGTGTGTGTGTGTGTGTATGTGTGTGTGTGTGTGTGTGTGTGTGTGTGTGTGTGTGTGTGTGTGTGTGTGTGTGTGTGTGTGTGTGTGTGTGTGTGTGTGTGTGTGTGTGTGTGTCCCTCCTCACTGTCACTCTCTCCAGCTAAGTAGTGAACGAGGGAGTGTGTCTTTTGCTAAAACAAATGAGAGTGAGACTGTGCTCCCACATCAAATGGAAAACAGAAGGAGAGAAAAAAGAGAGACTCCCTCATGACTAATCCTTTCATCACCCGCCTGTGAAGTGCTGAGAGATTGCAGGGGAGATTTAGAGAAATTAAATCATAATAAACTATTTAAATCCCTACCATGGCATCTCTGTAACTGTATTCCTACTGGAGCAGAGCGCAGAGTGCATCAGACTGGGAGGAAACAAGGCTTCCTTTATTTTACTCAACAGTGGCGAAGCGAGGGAAACAGTTAGAGAGAAATACAGATTCTTGCTCAGAGTCTATAAAACATGAACCTCGGGAAAGTTAAAGGCAATAGACAGGTTGCCGAACAACGTCACGAAAACGATGCACGCACATCACAGAGGAAGAAGGCAGTGTGTTGTTATGATTCTGGATGGCCAGAAAGCTAGCAACAAGACTTTGGAAGTCTTTGACAATTTTTAGGGCCTTCCTCTAAAACCGCCTAGTATATAGGTTCCGGATGGCAGGAAGCTTGGCCCCGGTGATGTACTGGGCCATATGCACTACTCTCTGTATTGCCTTACGGTCAGATGCCAAACAGTTGCCATACCAGGCATGGATGCAACTGGTGAGGATGCTCTCAATGGTGCAGCTGTAGAACTTTTTGAGGATCTGGGGACCCATGCCAAATATTTTCAGTCTCCTGAGGGGGAAAAGGTGTTGTCGTGCCCCCTTCACGACTGTCTTGGTATGTTTGGACCATGACAGTTTGCTGGGGATGTGGACACCAAGGAACTTGAAACTCGCGACCTGCTCCACTACAGCAACGTCAATGTTAATAGGGACCTGTTCAGCCCTCTAGTCCATGATCAGCTCCTTTGTTTTGCTCACATTAATGGATAGCACTATGTGACATCAGCTGATGTAAAAGGGGCTTTATAAATACATTTGATTGATTGACTGATATAGAGGTTGTTGTCCTGGCACCACACTGTCCAGGTCTCTGACCTCCTCCCTATAGGCTGTCTCATCATTGTTGGTGATCTGTTGTGTTGTCAGCAAACTTAATGTTGGTGTTGGAGTCACGTTTGGCCACACAGTCATGGGTGAACAGGTAGTACAGGAGGGGACTAAGGACGCACCCCTGAGGGGTCCCAGTGTTGAGGATCAGGGTGGCAGATGTGTTGTTGTCTACCCTTACTACCTGGGGGCTGCCCGTCAGGAAGTCCAGGATCTAGTTGCAGAGGGAGGTGCTTAGTCCCAGGGTCCTCAGCTTAGTGATGAGCTTTGTGGGCACTATAGTGTTGAACGCTGAGCTGTAGTCAATGAACAGCATTCTCACATAGGTGTTCCTTTTGTCCAGGTGGGAAAGGGCAGTCTGGAGTGCGATTGAGATTGCGTCATCTGTGGATCTGTTGGGGCCGTATGCGAATTGGAGTGGGTCCAGTGTTTCCGGGATGATGGTGTTGATGTAAGCCATGACAGCTCGTGGCTGGGTCTCCCTTTGTAGTCCGTAATAGTTTGCAAACCCTGCCACATCCGACGAGCGTTAGAGCCGGTGTCCTTTGATTCTATGACAACCTCGTCTGTAAACAACCCACCCATCTATGATTCTATTTGTTGGAAAAAGTTGATGTCTTGCCAGCACTAACCACAAGGGGTCCTACTAATCTTTCCAAACAACCCAAAATGAACCCAAAAGTACCCAAAATAACCCCAAACAGGTACCTAAAATAACTGAAAGTACTCTAAATCACCCCAAACAGTTACCCAAAATGAACCCAAAAGTCCTCAAAAGCAGTGGTGTAAAGTACTTAAGAAGTTAAAGATAATTTAAAGTACTTCTCAAGTAGTTTTTTGAGGTATCTATACTTTAATATTTATAGTTTTGACTACTTTTACTTTTACTTCACTACATTCCTAAAGACAATGATGTACTTTTTACTCCATACATTTTCCCTGACACCCAAAAGGACTCATTACAATTTCAGTGCTTAGCAAGACAGGGAATGGTCCAATTCACACGCTTATCAAGGGATCATCCGTGGTCATCACTACTGCCTTTAATCTGGCAGACTCACTAAACGCAAATGCTTCTTTGTATGTCTGAGTGTTGGAGTGTGCCCCTGGTTATTCTTAAATAAAATAAAAACAATAACATTTTGCAGTTTAGTTTGCTTAATGTAAGCAATTTGAAATGATTTACTTTTATTTCTAGTTTTGCTATGTAAGTATATTTTTGCAATTACACATACTTTGATACTTAAATATATTGAAAACCAAATACTTTTAGACTTTTACTAAAGTCATATTTTACTGGGTGCCTTTCACTTTTACGTCATTTTCTATAAAGGCATGTTTACTTTTACTCAAGTATGACAATTGGATAGTTTTTCCACAACTGCCCAAAGGTACCCTTAACATCCCCAAAAAGGTACCCAAAAGAACCCCAAAGTACCTAAAAGTACCCCAAACAACCCAAAACAGGTACCCAACAAGAACCCCAAAGTACCAAAAGAACCCCAAACATGCCTGAACATGTACCCAAATGATCAGTTCAGGTCCGCGTTTTGGGAGGGCTCCCGGACCACCACACATGGGGGAACGATGTCACAGACTAAAATAAGAGCCACATTGAGTAGGACGGGCAGGGGGATAAGGGGGGGCTAGGGTAGAAGAGAGGAGCTGGGGAAGAAGAGAGAAGAGAGGGGAAGAGGACACGAGAATGGCAGTGTGGGTATCAGGGGTAGAGGGGTAGATGAAGAGGTGGTGGTGAGTTAAAACAGAGAGTTGGGAAAGCAGAGAAAAAGAGTAGGGATGACAACAGAAGGAGAAGAGAAGGTTGGAGAAGCGACCTCTGATCTCTGAATGAGTGTGTACATCTGGAAAGCAGGAGAACCAGATTGCCTGACATAATACTGCCTGTAGAGAACAACAACAGAACAAACACACTTTCATGTGGTTCACCCCAACTCTGTTTTAAGTTTGATGTGAATAGAGTTTGCAGTGTTTTATGGGGTGTCAAACTTTGTTGTAGCCCAAAGGAGAGACAGACATCAGAGCACTAATATTTTTGAGCCCTGGTCACGTCAGACACACAGAGACATAGTCTCTTAGAGTCTACAGAGAGTCTATAATGATGGAGTTAGATTAAAGCCCAGCTAGTAAAGTAGACCCCCCAGCAGAATTCCTCTCTAGAACCCTAAACCCTCTGCTCCATGGTGTGTCTGTGGCGATAGTAAAGGCTGAGGTTCATTTAAAGTGAGGAAATATAGGGCCTGCTAGCTATAGGCAAACAGATTGCAATGTGCTGCCTGATCAAAGGCATTACCTCACATCACCGCTGCCTCATCCCTAACCCCCTTCCTTTCACCCTCAATACCCCACCCCTAGATCCTGCACCCCATGGCCATTTCACCTTCTGCGTCCCCTCATTCCCTCTCTCTCACCCTGGTGTTTGTACAGTGAAAAGGTCAGAGCAGAAGTCAAAGTCTTGCCAGTTGTTTCTCCTTCTGGACACGATATTAATGAGCCACGGAGCACACTCAACACGGAGAGAGGGAGAGAGAGATTGTAATTTAACAGTACCTTTGTTGGCCAATAGTTTCATAATTATTAATAATGCTTAATAGTAATGGACCTAAAAAGTTACATCCAAAATCTCTGCAAACTCCACGAGAGAGAGAGAGAGAGAGAGAGAGAGAGAGAGAGAGAGAGAGAGAGAGAGAGAGAGAGAGAGAGAGAGATATCCCCTGAGGTGATTCAGAACATCGCCCTCTCACATTCTCTCCAGGTAGTTTAAGTACTATATAAAGACTTTATAAAACTGTATTATTTCTGTTTTATCACCAGAGCTGAACCAGTCAGTGGGGAGAATAGTAGTAATTATAGAGTAGGCGGAACAGACTTAATACAGCTCCTCACTTAACACATTATATTTAATGAGAAAAATCACCCTAATTTAAAAGATACAGCATTTCGCCTAACAAACAAAGGACTTCATGCAACACTGGTATTCCCCAACTCGTTCATCATCACAAACCCACCTCCAGCTTAAACCATTTAAGACAGTTAAACATATACAGCAGCTCTCTTCTGTTCTAGTCTGGGAGGGAAGGGTTATTTTACCGCTCAGAGGGGGGTTCCCTACTGGTAATTACTACTTGCACATTGCACAGTAGAACATCAACAACTGAACAGAGGAATAAGGCATAAGGGTGGAACAGAGCTATGGATGATCAGAAATGATCAGAACGCAAACGGTGGAAAGGCCTAAAATGTGCTAACTCTCTAAAATGGACAAACTCTAAATGGCTCAGGAAGGGAATAGCTATGTCAAAGTTGAAGCACAGTGTATATATATATCTATATATATATATATATATATATATATATATATATATATATATATATATATATATATATATATATATATATATGTTATTTCTTAAAGTGTTCAGGTGATGATATCAGATTGTTTAGATAGAGCTAATGTCAGACATGTTCGCTAAGATAAACTGCTGTCGCTAACATTTTGTAGTGAAAAATGTTCCTCTCAGACAACTCCAACAGTGAGCTGCTAAAAGCTTTCATCGGCCAAACTTCACCACTACACTACTTAAACCACATATACCTTAAATATTTCTAACATGCTTCCACGCAGTAAAACCTTATAGTAAAGACAGCTGATGTCCTCTCGCCATATTCTAGAAGGCACTCTGAAGTGGTTTAAAATATGCTTAACACACATACAGTATATATACACTACCGTGCAGAGGTTCGGGGTCACTTAGAAATGTCCTTGTTTTTGAAAGAAAAGCACATGTTTTGTCCACTAAAATAACATAAAATTGATCAGAAATACAGTGTAGATATTGTTAATGTTGTAAATGACTATTGCAGCTGGAAACAGCAGATATTTAATGTAATATCTACATAGGTATACAGAGGGCCATAATCAGCAACCATCACTCCTGTTTTCCAATGGCACGTTGTGTTAGCTAATCCAAGTTGATCATTTTAAAAGGCTAATTGATCATTAAAAAAACCTTTTGCAATTATGTTAGCACAACTGAAAACTGTTGTACTGATTAAAGAAGCAATAAAACTGTCCTTCTTTAGACTAGTTGAGTATCTGGAGCATCAGCAGTTGTGGGTTCAATTACAGGCTCAAAATGGCCAGAAACAAAGACCTTTCTCTGAAACTCGTCAGTCTATTCTTGTTCTGAGAAATGAAGGCAATTCCATGTGAGAAATTTCCAAGAAACTGAAGATCTGATACAACGCCGTGTACTACTCCCTTCACAGAACAGCGCAAACTATCTCTAACCAGAATAGAAAGAGGAGTGGGAGGCCCCGGTGCACAACTGTATTTGGGGAGTTTCTCCCATTCTTCTCTGCAGATCCTCTCAAGCTCTGTCAGGTTGAATGGGGAGCATCGCTGCACAACTATTTTCAGGTCTCTCCAGAGATGTTCGATCGGATTCAAGTCCGGGCTCTGGCTGGGCCATTCAAGGACATTCAGAGAATTGTCCAAAAGCCACTCCTGAGTTGTCTTGGCTGTGGGCTTAGGGTCGTTGTCCTGTTGGAAGGTGAACCTTCCCCGAGTCCCAGTCCCTGCCACTGAAAAACATTCCCACAGCATGATGCTGCCACCATCATGCTTCACCGTAGGGATGGTGCCACGTTTCCTCCAGATGTGACACTTGGCATTCGGGCCAAAGAGTTCAATCTTGCTTTCATAAGAACAGATAATCTTGTTTCTTATGGTCTGAGAGACTTTAGGTGTATTTTGGCCAACTCCAAGTGGGCTGTCATGTGCATTTTACTAAGTAGTGGCTTCTGTCTGGCCATTCTACAGTAAAGGCCTGATTGGTGGAGTGCTGTGGAGATGGTTGTACTTCAGGAAGGTTCTCCCATCTCCACAGAGGAACACTAGAGCTCTGTCAGAGTGAGCATCGGGTTCTTGGTCACCACCCTGACCAAGGCCCATCTCCCCCGATGGCTCAGTTTGGCTGGGAGCCCAGCTCTAGGAAGAGTCTTCGTGGTTCCAAACTTCTTCCATTTAAGAATGATAGAGACCACTGTGTTCTTGGGGACTTTCAATGCTACAGAAAGATTTTGGTACCCTTCCCCAGATCTTTGCCTCGACACAATCCTGTCTCGGAGCTCTACGGACAATTCCTTCGACCTCATGACTTGGTTTTTGCTCTGATGTGCACTGTCAACTGTGGGACCGCATTTTCAAATCATGTCCAATCACTGGTATTTACCACAGGTGGACTCCAATCAAGTTGAAGAAACATCTCAAGGATGATCAATGGGAACAGGATTCACCTGAGCTCAAATTGCTCGCACACGCTTTTTCAGTTCTGCCCACAAATTTCTCTAGGATGAGGTCAGGGCTTTGTGATGGCCACTCCAATACCTTGACTTTGTTGAATTAAGCCATTTTGCTACAACTTTGAAAGTATGCTTGGGGTCATTGTCCATTTGGAAGACCCCTTTCCGACCAAGATTTAACTTCCTGACTGATGTCTTGAGATGTTGCTTCAATATATCCACAAAGTTTTCCTCCCTCATGATGCTATCTTTTTTGTGAAGCGCACCAATCCCTCCTGCAGCTAAGCACCCCCACAAAAAAACGCTGCCACCCCCGTGCTTCACGGTTGGGATAGTGTTCTTCGGCTTGCAAGCCTCCCCCCTTTTCCTCCAAACATAACGATGGTCATTATGGCCAAACAGTTCTATTTTTGTTTCATCAGACCAGAGGATATTTCTCCAAAAAGTACGATCTTTGTCCCCATGTGCAGTTGCAAACTGTAGTCTGGCTTTTTTTGGAGTGGTTTCCCGGTCTTTAGTGCCAGCCGTGACCCTGTGTAATCTTGGGCCCTTTTTCTAGCTGCCTCCGCTTTCCTCGCTGCTTCCACCTGCTCCCAGGGCAGGCGATCCTTCCCCGCCAGGACCTCCTCCCACATCCAGGATCCTTTCCCATTCAAAATGTCCTCCCACGTCCATTCCTCCTTACCACGCTGCTTGGTCCGTTTATGGTAGGTAGTTCTGTCACAGCCGTCGTCTAGGTGGAAATGACCGGACCAAGGTGCAGCGTGGTGAGTGTATATTTTCTTTTATTTAGAATGTCGCCAACAAAACAAGAAACAAAGAAACGACCGTGAAGCTTACTAGTGTCACGTTCCTGACCTGTTTTCTGTTGTTTTGTATGTGTTTAGTTGGTCAGGACGTGAGCTGGGTGGGAATTCTATGTTGTGTGTCTAGTTTGTCTGTTTCTATGTCAGCCTAGTGTGGGTTCTCAATCAGAGACAGATGGTAGTCGTTGTCTCTGATTCAGACTCATATATAGGAGGCTTGTTTTGTGTTGGGATTTTGTGGGTGTTTGTTTCCTGTCTCTGTGATTGTCTGCACCAGATAGGTCTGTGTCGGTTTTTGCACAATTGTTATTTTGTATTGTTGTTTGTAGTGTTTTACTTGTTCTTGATTAAACATGTTTAACACTAGCCGCGCTGCACTTTGGTCCTCTCCTTCACCCCTGGAAGAAAACCTTTACAGAAACACCCACCAAACCCGGACCAAGCAGCATGGCAACGGGCAGCAGCAACAGCAGCAGCGTTACCAGGAGGAATGGTCATGGGAGGAAATCATAAACGGAAAAGGACCCTGGGCAAAGGTGGGAGAGAATCCCCACTCTTGGAAGGAGAAGGAGGCAGCCACAGCCCAGGAACGCTGGATTGAGGAGGCAGCACGTAAGAGAGGCTGGAAGCCCGAGAGGCTCACCCAAAAATTTATTGGGGGGGGGGGGGGGGGGGGGGGGCTAAAGGGGAGTGTGGCGAAGCCGGGTTGGATACCTGAGCCAACTCCCTGGGCTTACCGTGGAGTGAGAGGGCGTCGTATTGGTCAGACACCGTGTTATGCGGTAAAGCGCACGGTGGCCCCAGTACGCGTGCTTAGCCCAGTGCGGGCTATTCCACCTTGCCGCACTGGGAGGGCTAGGTTGGGCATCGAGCTGGATGTCATGAAGCCGGCCCAACGTGTCTGGCCTCCAGTACGTCTCCTCGGGCCGGCGTACATGGCACCAGCCTTACAGGTGGTGTCCCCGGTTCGCCTGCAAAGCCCAGTGCGGGCTATTCCACCTCGCCGCACTGGCAGGGCTACGGGGACCATTCAACCTGGTAAGGTTGGAGAGGCTCGGTGCTCAAGAGCGCGTGTCCTCCGGCACGGTCCGGTATATCCGGCGCCACCTTCCCGCCCCAGCCCAGTACCACCAGTGCCTACACTACGCACCAGGCTTCCAGTGCATCTCCAGAGCCCTGTTCCTCCTCCCCGCACTCGCCCTGAGGTGTGTGCCCTCAGCCCGGTACCTCCAGTTCCGGCACGACGCATCAGGCCTATAGCGCGTCTCAGCCGGCCAGAGTCTGCCGTCTGCCCAGCGGTGCCTGAACTGCCCGTCTGCCCAGCGGTGCCTGAACTGTCCGTCTGCCCAGCGCCGTCTGAGCCATCCGTCTGCCCAGCGCCGTCTGAGCCATCCGTCTGCCCAGCGCCGTCTGAGCCATCCGTCTGCCCAGCGCCGTCTGAGCCATCCGTCTGCCCAGCGCCGTCGGAGCCATCCGTCTGCCCAGCGCCGTCGGAGCCATCCGTCTGCCCAGCGCCGTCTGAGCCATCCGTCTGCCCAGCGCCGTCTGAGCCATCTGTCTGCCCAGCGCCATCTGAGTCATCCGTCTGCCACGAGCCATTGGAGCCGCCCGTCTGTCCCGAGCCATTAGAGCCGTCCGTCAGTCAGGAGCTGCCAGAGCCGCCAGCCAGTCAGGAGCTGCCAGAGACGCCAGCCAGTCAGAAGCTGCCAGAGACGCCAGCCAGTCAGGAGCTGCCAGAGACGCCAGCCAGTCAGGAGCTGCCAGAGACGCCAGCCAGTCAGGAGCTGCCAGAGACGCCAGCCAGTCAGGAGCTGCCAGAGACGCCAGCCAGTCAGGAGCTGCCAGAGACGCCAGCCAGTCAGGAGCTGCCAGAGACGCCAGCCAGTCAGGAGCTGCCAGAGACGCCAGCCAGTCAGGAGCTGCCAGAGCTGCCCTACAGTCATGAGCTGCCCTGCAGTCATGAGCTGCCCTACAGTCATGAGCTGCCCTCCAGTCATGAGCTGCCCTCCAGTCATGAGCTGCCCTCCAGTCATGAGCTGCCCTCCAGTCATGAGCTTCCCTACAGTCATGAGCTGCCCTCCAGTCATGAGCTGCCCTCCAGTCATGAGCTGCCCTCCAGTCATGAGCTGCCCTCCAGTCATGAGCTGCCCTTCAGTCATGAGCTGCCCTTCAGTCATGAGCTGCCCTTCAGTCATGAGCGGCCCTTCAGTCATGAGCTGCCCTTCAGTCATGAGCGGCCCTTCAGTCATGAGCTGCCCTCCAGTCATGAGCTGCCCTTCAGTCATGAGCTGCCCTTCAGTCATGAGCTGCCCTTCAGTCATGAGCTGCCCTCCAGTCATGAGCTGCCCTCCAGTCATGAGCTGCCCTCCAGTCATGAGCTGCCCTCCAGTCATGAGCTGCCTACCAGTCATGAGCTGCCACTCAGTCCGGAGCTGCCACTCAGTCCGGAGCTGCCACTAGTCCGGAGTTGTCCCTCTGTCCTGAGCTACCTCTCTGACCTGGGCTACCTCTCTGTCCTGAGCTACCTCTTTGTCCTGAACTACCTCTCTGTCCTGAGTTGTCTCCTCTATTGTAGAGGGGAGTTGGTGAAGGTTCCTGGACCATGGTCGGGGGCGAGGGTCGCCACTCAAGGGACGCTAAGGAGGTGGACAAAGACAATGGTGGAGTGGTGCCCTCGTCCACCGCCGGAGCCGCCACCGCGGACAGATGCCCACCCAGACCCTCCCCTTGAGTTTTAGGGGTGCACACGGAGTTCGCACCTTGAGGGGGGGGTTCTGTCACGTTCCTGACCTGTTTTCTGTTGTTTTGTATGTGTTTAGTTGGTCAGGACGTGAGCTGGGTGGGAATTCTATGTTGTGTGTCTAGTTTGTCTGTTTGTATGTCAGCCTAGTGTGGGTTCTCAATCAGAGACAGATGGTAGTCGTTGTCTCTGATTCAGACTCATATATAGGAGGCTTGTTTTGTGTTGGGATTTTGTGGGTGTTTGTTTCCTGTCTCTGTGATTGTCTGCACCAGATAGGTCTGTGTCGGTTTTTACACATTTGTTATTTTGTATTGATGCTTGTAGTGTTTTACTTGTTCTTGATTAAACATGTTTAACACTAGCCGCGCTGCACTTTGGTCCTCTCCTTCACCCCTGGAAGAAAACCTTTACAACTAGGGCTATATTGCCACTAACAAAGTCAACTACCCACAAACAACAAAGGAAAAAAGGCTGCCTAAGTATGATTCCCAATCAGAGACAACGATAGACAGCTGTCCCTGATTGAGAACCATACCCGGCCAAAACATAGAAATACAAAACATAGAAATAAAGAAACTAGAATGCCCACCCTAGTCACACCCTGGCCTAACCAAAATAGAGAACAAAAGCCTCTCTATGGCCAGGGCGTGACAACAATATGACATAATCGTCTGGATACTTAATTCCCCACGCACGGAAAATCTGAGGTTTAAGAAAAAATATGTACCAATGTTACAAAATGATTATGCTTTCTAAATAAATATTAATTTGGCAGAGATACTGTTTGAAGTATCCCAATTTGTCACGTTCGTCGTAACGTGGAAGAGAGGATGACCAAGGCGCAGCGTGATAGCAATACATCCTCTTTTTATTGAAGACGAAGACGAAAACGAAACGAACACTATACAAACTAAACAAAACAACAAACCGACGAACGTGAAGCTATACAAACAAAAGGTGCAGACACAGGCAACTTAGACATAGACAATCACCCACAAACTACCTAATGACTATGGCTGCCTAAATATGGTTCCCAATCAGAGACAACGATAGACAGCTGTCTCTAATTGAGAACCAATCCAGGCAACCATAGACATACATACACCTAGACTGAACATTGCCCCATAAACATACAAAAACCCCTAGACAATACAAAACACTTACATCCCCCATGTCACACCCTGACCTAACTAAAATAATAAAGAAAACAAAGATAACTAAGGCCAGGGTGTGACACAATTTTTGTAAAATGTTAAGTCAGTGCTGTGGTCTTCAGCAGAAATACATCTTGGCTAATCAAATCAGACACATTTCAAGAAAATATATTTTAGCGGTCTTGTCCGTCTATCTCTTTGTATTACACTTGGTGTCTGATGTTATTTCTGAGGAATTGGAGCAGACGTTTTTCATAATTCTCTGATGGATTGGACATTACTGTGGGGTAAAATAATATTTCCCCTGTGAATAGAAGATGCAGAGGAGTACCTATCACTTTCAGTCCCTGTAACAACTTTTGCTCAGAGTTTTATGTGATTCATAAACTCATGTTCTTTAAACACATTCAATGGGGAGAGCCTCTGTACAGGTAGCCATTATGCGGCTGTGGTGACAGTTAGGATTAAACCCAGGCCGGAATGTATGAATCAGAGGATCCAATCCGCAATGCCTAGAGAACATGCCAATATGGAGAGCTAACTGCTAGTGGAAGGAGGATGTGTTGGATTCACATTGACACGACAGGTTTGGCCATGGTTCCTAGTTATAACAAAGACAATTCATGTTATTCACAATTAACAACAATGTTAACATCCTCCAATACTCTAGATAAGTCCAATGTCTGCCAGTCTCTGGTATTTATTTAGCTAATAACCAGATTGAAGCTCTATAAAACTGTGTGTTGGAATTCAAGCGAAGCGTGAGGACAGAGATAGATGGAGATGGTATTAGAGAGATAAATCGTGTTTTGGCTCCTTGTCTCCCTCCGCCTCTTCATTTGGCCCGCTGCCTCCACCCCACCATGACTCTGACACATGCCAGTAGTAACAACCTCTCATTAGACATACAGCATAATGGAATACTTGTTTTACCCGGGAAGAGTTCATTACAGGGATACAATACGCAGATAATGCAAGTCCGTATATAATTTCAGACATATAATGTATTCTAAGGCTCTGTTAGTGATTGTCATTATTCTTATGAGGATGTCCGTTCTAGTCATTACAATTCTATGGTTAGATCATCCCTCTGGCTGCCATCTTTAGACAATCATACAGATGTGGCGATGGAGCACTAGGATTAAAGGTTTTGATTGGCGGAAAGCCATGCCCAATGAGAGTGTATTAGGCTCTCATAAAGTGAATTTAAGGTCTTTGGAGGAGCTGCATGCAGGGCTTAAGGTCTGTTTTCTCTGGAAACTGGAGACAGTCTGTGATTGTAACACGATACAAAAGGAGATTTTCTAAGCTGATTATTTTGAAAGTCAATTGAGTTCGACGGAAAATATCACCAGTGTTGGAAAATAACTGATCCTACACATGTATGGTGAAATGTTCAGTTAAGAGTTGCAGGAGAAGAAAGAGGATGAGATGAGTGGAATGGAATGGAATGGAAGAGAGGAGAGAGATAGTGATGATATGAACCCTTACAGAAACTAAGATGGAATGTCAATGTCAGAGCTCTGAAGGATCCATATGGATGACCTTGGAAGCTCTGATGACATTCCCAAAATAATTCAGACCTGTAAACGCAGTCCTGGAGGGCGTCCATTTGAGAGCATATTTCCACAGATCTAAAGGGCAGATTCTATTGATCTCTATAGTATAGCACCTGTGAACCAGACATAAACTGGGTCCACATCCAGAGAAAACCAACCAGATAGATTGAATTAGTCCTCTCCTCCACCCTGTTCTCCTGGCTAGCAGATATTATGATAATATTGTGATAGTTCAGTTCCCTAGGGCTAATAACAAAGACTTTAACCACATACCTCTCTCTCCCTGATCTACTTTCAAGGCCTGCACACGCTAAAGCATTCCCGCTATTCGCTCTGTGTGTGTGTGTGTGTGTGTGTGTGTGTGTGTGTGTGTGTGTGTGTGTGTGTGTGTGTGTGTGTGTGTGTGTGTGTGTGTGTGTGTGTGTGTGTGTGTGTGTGTGTGTGTGTGGTGTAAAAGTCGGTGGGTATGTCGGTGGGTGTAAATGCAGGCAGAGACCATGAGACACATTAAAGCGTAGATGTTTTTCATTCCATAATGATAGGATAAGCCAGCAGCTTTCTACAGCATGCTCTACCAGCCAGAACACGCTACAGCAGAGAGAGAGAGAGAGAGAGAGAGAGAGAGAGAGAGAGAGAGAGAGGCGGAATGGAAGAAGTTCAGGGTTGACTGTGACTGTAGCCTGTTCCAGTGCCCACCATCTACTCTCTCCTCTCCTCTCTCTCCTTTCCTGTGGTTAAGTGAATGTCAGTCACAGAGACACCTCTCCCTTCGGAGAATGTCTTCCTCCGTCCGTCCGTCCGTCCGTCCGTCTGTCCGTCTGTCTGTCTGTCTGTCTGTCTGTCTGTCTGAGCAGCTCCTCTCCCCCAGGCTAGTAATGACTTGAATGAAATATGAATGTTTCCACTGGACACAAACTGGTTGAATCAACTTTGTTTCAACATATTGTGACTTTGAATCTATGTTTGAAACACATTTGGATTTGCAAAAAGTCATCAACCAGTAGTATTTTTATATAATTTCAAACAGAATTGCAAAGATTGAAATTAGGTTAAACTTAAACTGAAATACAATGACTTAACCTGACTAACAGGTTGTTACATCAATCTAATTTCAACGTAATCATCAAAACCATGTATATGTTGAAAACTCTACACTGCCCTTAACCTGCTGCTCATTGACTACAGCTCAGAGTTCGACACCATAGTGCGATCCAAGCTCATCACAAATATAAGAACCATGGGACTGAACACCTCCCTCCGCAACTGGATCCTGGACTTCCTGAAGGGCAGCACCCAGGTGGTGAGGGTAGGCAACAACACATCCGCCATGCTGACCCTCAGCACTGTGTATCCTCAGGGGTGTGTGCTTAGTCCCCCCCTGTACTCCCAGTTCACCCACGAATGCGTGGTCATGGACACCAAGTTTTCAGACGACACAACGGTGGTAGGACTGATCACCAACGACAATGAGACAGCCTGTAGGGAGGAGGTCAGAGCCCTGGCAGTGTGGTGCCAGGACAACAACCTATTCCTTAGCGTGAGCAAGACAAAGGAGGTGATCGTTGGATCTATCATCGTCAAACACACCAAAACAGTTGTGAAGAGGCCACAGCAATGCCTATTCCGCCTTAGGAAGCTGAAAATATGTGAGATACTCAGATACTCAAAAAGTTATGCAGCTGCGCTATCAAGAGCTGACGGCTTGCATCACCACTTGGTATGGATACTGCTCGGCATCCGACCGCAAGGCGCTAAAGATAGGGTAGTGCATATGGCCCTGTACATCACTGGGGCTGAGCTTCCTGCCATCCAGGACCTCTATACCAGGCAGTGTCAAAGGAAGGGTAAAAAAATTGTCAGACTCCAGCCACACAAGTCATAGACTTTTCTCTCTGCTACCGCACGGCACGCGGTACCGGACTGCCAAGTCTGGGACTAAACGTCTCCTTAACAGCTTCTACCTCGAAGCCATACATCAGCTGAACAGTTTATTAAATGGCAACCTGGACTAATTGCATTGACCCCCTTATTTTAATCTTTTTATTATATATTTTTTGCACTGACTCTTACACAGGCCTGATGTACACTCCCTGGACTCTAACCACACACTCACACATACAGTACATTCAGAAAGTATTCCGACACCTTTTGACTCTTTCTACATTTTGTTACGTTACAGACTTATTTTTAAATTGATTGAATTGTTTATTTTCCCTCATCAATCTACAGACAATACCCCATAATGAAAAAGCAACAAAAGGTTTTTAGAATTTTGTTCAAATTTATTACAACTGAACTGAACTATGACATTTACATACTGTAAGTATTCAGACCCTGTACTCAGTACTTTGTTGAAGCTCCTTTGGCAGCTATTACAGCATCGAGTCTTCTTGGGTATGACACTACAAGCTTGGCAAACCTGTATTTGGGGAGTTCCTCCCATTCTTCTCTGGAGATCCGATAAATCTACAATAATTGATCTTTTCAATAAGCATTTTTCCAGAGCTGGCCATGCTTTCCACCTGGCTACCCCTACCCTGGCCAACATCTCAGCACCCCCTGCAGCAACTCACTCTGCAGCATCCCCTGCAGCAACTTGAAGTTGTTGCAACCCCTATTACTAGCCTATTCAACCTCTCTTTCGTGTCGCCTGAGATCCCCAAAGATTGGAAAGCTGCAGCGGGCTTACCCCTCTTCAAAGGGGGAGACACTCTAGAACCAAACTGTTATAGACCTATATCCATCCTGCCCTGCCTTTCTAAAGTCTTCAAAAGAAAGCCAAGTTAATAAACAGATCACCGACCATTTCGAATCCCACCGTACCTTCTCCACTATGCAATCTGGTTTCCGAGCTGGTCATGGACGCACCTCAGCCATGCTCAAGGTCCTAAATTATATCATAACCACCATCGATAAAAGACAGTACTGTGCAGCCGTCTTCATCGACCTGGCCAAGGCTTTCGACTCTGTCAATCACCGCATTGTTATCAGCAGACTCAATGGCCTTGGCTTCTCAAATGTCTGCCTCGCCTGGTTCACCAACTACTTCTCAGAGTTCAGTGTATCAAATCGGAGGGTTTGTTGTCCGGACCTCTGGCAGTCTCTATGGGGGTGCCACAGTGTTTAAGTCTCGAGCCGACTCTTTTCTCTGTATATATCAATGAAGTTGCTCAAGCAGTTGGTGATTCTCTGATCCACCTCTACGCAGACGACATCATTCTGTATACATCTGGTCCTTCTTTGGACACTGTGCTAACAAACCTCCAAACGAGCTTCAACGCCATACAACACTCTTTTCGTGGCCTCCAATTGCTTTTAAATGCTAGTAAAACTAAGTGCATGCTCTTCAACCGATTGCTGCCCGCACCCTCCCGCCCGACTAGCATCACTACTCTACACTACACGACTACACTACACCTAACTACAAATACCTAGGTGTCTGGTTAGACTGTAAACTCTCCTTCCAGACTCACATTAAGCATCTCCAATCCAAAATTAAATCTAGAATCGGCTTCCTATTTCGCAAAAAAACCTCCTTCACTCATGCTGCCAAACATACCCTCGTAAAACTGACTATCCTACCGATCCTTGACTTCGGTGATGTCATTTACAAAATAGCCCCAACACTCTACCCAGCAAACTGGATGTAGTCTATCACAGTGCCATCATGTTGTCACCAAAGCCCCATATACTACCCATCACTGCGACCTGTATGTTCTCGTTGGCTGGCCCTCACTACATATCTGTCACCAAACCCACTGGCTCCAGGTCATCTATAAGTCTCTGCTAGGTAAAGCCCCGCCTTATCTCAGCTCACTGGTCACCATAGCAACACCCACCCGTAGCACGCGCTTCAGCAGGTACATTGCACTTGTCATCCCCAAAGCCAACACTTCCATTGGCCGCCTTTCCGTCCAGTTCTCTGATGCCAATGACAGAAACAAATTGCAAAAATCTCTGAAGCTGGAGTCTTATATCTCCCTCTTTAACTTTAAGCATCAGCTATCTGAGCAGCTTACCAATCACTGTACCTGTACACAGCCAATCTGTAAATAGCACACCAGACTACCTCAACCCCATATTATTAGTTACCCTCTTGCTCTTTTGCATCCCAGTATCTCTATTTGCACATCATCATCTGCACATCTATCACTCCAGTATTATGCTAAATTGTAATTAGTTTCGCCTCTATGGCCTATTTATTGCCTACCTCCCTACTCTTCTACACTTGCACACACTGTACATAGATTTTTCTATTTAGCTTTTCTTTTGTGTTATTGACTGTACGTTTGTTTATGTGTAACTCTGTGTTGTTGTTATTGTCGCACTGCTTTGCTTTATCTTTTCCAGGTCCCAGTTGTAATTGAGAACTTGTTCTCAACTGGCCTACCTGCTTAAATAAAGGTGAAATCATTTTTTACAATTTTATTTAAAAATAAAAAGATCCTCTCAAGCTCTGCCAGGTTGGATGGGGAGCGTCACAGCTATTTTCAGGTCTCTCGGCATCCGACCGCAAGGTGCTACAGAGGGTAGTGCATATTTCCCTGTACATCACTGGGGCTGAGCTTCCTGCCATACCAGGTGGTGTCAGAGGAAGGGCCAACAAATTGTCAGACTCCAGCAACACAAGTCATAGACTTTTCTCTTTGCTACCGCACGGCATGAGAGTCTTGTTTCTTATAGTTTTGGCAAACTTCAAGCGGGCTGAGGAGAGGTTTCCTTCTGGCCACCCCGGTACAAACTAATTAAGAAGACACGTACTTAAGTCACACCTGCTGTCTTCTTAATTTGTTTGTACAGCACTGATGAAGGTATGAGACCAAAACATACAGTATGCGCCGTTCCTTTTTTTAAATATAGTACCTTGCACTTTTTGTATTATTTCAAGCATGGATTAAATTAATTCTATTGTTTTTGCATCTTGGCCTCCTTGCGTTATACATTTTCATGGTTTTTAGTGTCAGTACTTTATATTATATTGTCTGTATTTCCCCTGGTTCTAATATCAGAGGACGTGGGCCAGAGCAGTGTTGATGGAAAATTAGAAGGAAGTAGATGTTATTGCAGAGTACTGGATCAAAGACCAAACTGTGTGGGGGCCCCCAAATAAATATGACAAAGTAATAAATGATTGGTCCACACACTGTCTTAAATGAGAGTCATTCCAGCTTCTGAGGATAAAACTGACATCGGGTAAATGGAAGATACATTATACTTGAAGATGCAATAAGTGAAAACTGCTGGTTGTTAAAAATGACTTTGCAATTGTTCGAAACCTCACCCCACCATTCAGAATCAAAACAGCAATGTGAAGATGTCAATCCCCACAGCCAGTGAAGTGGAGATCTCCAAGAGAAACAGAAAGACAAGTACATTACAATTATTTGTAATGGGTATGTTTTAACACACATTGACAGTTTGTGTAAATTCAATTTGCTTGGCATGGTTTTTATTCTGGATCTTTTTTTAATCTGTATCTTTTTATTCTGTTGTGTTTAGAATCCCATGAGGAATGTACTCTCCTACCACCAGAAACTACCGCCTCCAAGTTACAGTACGTAAGTATGGTAGCCTGCAATGCTGATTACTAATCAACCCCTTGTCCCCAAACCCCAGCCACTGAACAACCGTCTTGCCTTTTGAATGACTGGGAGACATTTTACCGCATTACTTTAACTGATTCTTTCAAATCTACAAGCGTGTGTGAAGGGAGCCTCAACCCAGACAGAATCACTCCATTTTTCACCATTGTTAGTGTAGTGAAACAAACGTGAAACTGAGCTGACATCCATCTGGATCTGGATCACCAGGCACCAAGCCCCTATTCTGTTGTAGAATTTTGGTTTAATGTTTGGTAATGTGTTTAGGTTTACTTTTTAAGTCTTCCACTTCAAAAAGAACACATGGGGGGGAACATGGTTTGCAAACATGACAAATGTTTGTAGAAAAAGGCTGGATGGTATTTTACACTTGCATGTTTATTTTCATGCAAAGGTCTACCCAAGCCCCATCAAAATTTGCCCTGAACCAGAACTTGTGCCACTGCTACCAATAAGCAAATGGCTAAAGCGCAGCACAAGCCACCAAGTAATGACGGTGAGGACCAATCTTCACAATTTAAGCCAACTCCTTACTCTTGATAATATTGTCTCTGAAAGCTATTCTAATTTTAAAAACAATTGGTGTGATGTTGTCCAACCTTTTCTTACAGAGAATTCTCTTTCTCTCTCACATGGCTTGGAGCATGACCCTGGAGCATGAGGGCTTGGTCTCCTTCTGACTTCTTAATTGTGGAATCCCCCTCACCAAATCGCTGCAAAGGATCAGACCCTTTTCCTGTGACAGATGCAAGTTTGGTAAAATTAGATTGTGTTTAGTTTGCCTAACAAAGTTGTGTAGAAAGATGCTGGACGTTGTGTTACACTTGCATGTCTTATTTTTGTAGGCCAACCCACGCCCCAACTAAAATCTGCTCCGACGTACCAGAAAGCCAGTGCCACTAAGAAGCAAAAGGCTAAAACCCCCTGCAAGCCACAAAGTATTGGTGATGAGGGGAAATGGCAAACTAAAACGCCACACAAGCCACCAAGTGATTATATTGAGAGGATCCTTCACAACTTAAGCCAACTCCTATTTCTCATTCTTGACTGATGTATTTGGGGAAGGCGTTCTAATTTTATCAAGAATTGCCATGATGCCCAATATTTTATTGCAGAGAATTTTGAGCTTTCATGCTCCAGGGATGGTCATGTGGGAGACTCTGCTTCTGCCTCTTCAGATGAGAGATCCCCCTCACCAAAGTGTTGCAAAGGATCAGACCCTTTTCCTACGCCAGAAGCAAGTATGACACATTTATTTTTAAACCATTTTTAATGATATTGAAATTAAGCTGTTTATACTTGGAAGTGAACAAATGTAAAACGACATTGTTTCAGACTTTCAAGAGGCATATATCTCCTTTGTGAGATCCGTGACCTCTTAAAGACAGTCGCCCTAGTCCGGTTGAGGAATTCAACTTCAACCTGAACGAAACAGAGGAAAATTTACTAAAGATGGAAGAGCAGCTAACGGAGAACGATTTTTGAAAATACATGGTGAGAAATTAAATGTTTCATTGGTGTGAATTGAATGACATATTGCCATGTAGTACTGGATGTTAAAATCCTGTACATGTGTAATGCATTAGTGTCCTTTTGTAAAAGTACATGTATCTCTGATCTGAAAGCTGGGGGGAAAGACATCCCGGACTGAGTGAAGAGAGTTATGCACTGGTAAACTGTTACATATTTGTTACACTTTTAAATTAGGTCATGGTGTGTTGCTTGTGAAGTACCTATTTTGTGTTCAAGACTGAAACCAGACAAATGGCCTCCTGTCAATGATGAATATCAAAGGAAACAAAGGGAAGAGGGCCTTTGAGGACTCCAACCTTTGCAGCGTCATTGTAGGTACAGCGGAATCCAAATCATGACATTTTACGACATTTGAATATCTTTTCGAGATAATATTTGTTTTCCCCCTTTCCAAGCAGATGTGAGTCTTGGCGAATCAAAGACTACAGAGGCAGGAATACTACAGCCGATGTCAGCCTGCCTGAAATATACACCCGACCGCAAGGGGGGCAGTGGGAGGGCCAATGAGTAATGGGATGACAATTAAAAGCATGAAAGCCTGTTCCGAAGCCTGTGACAGAAATCAATTTTGGGGCTTTTTTATTTATGTTTTTGCATTGTAAATTTATTTTGTGATGCAATACATTTTTTATTTCAACCATTCTTGACCTCGACACAGTTTTTACATGGACAAAGGTTTACCCAATGTTGTTCCAAGTTACTGCTCTAATTGTGTTACACAGAATGACAATAGCCAACAGTAGTATAAACCCTAAATCTGGAAGATACATTTTGCAGCATGAGTAGAAATGTATCGGGGTGCTTTTCAAGAGCATTCTGGTTGATACAGTTTGTTTTCATATTCTTGACTCAGGCTATTATCCTTATTTCATGTAAAGAAGCCTACATCACAATGGCAACTACTTCTAAACATCTACTTAACACACTTCATGGATTGGTGTTAATCCCCGTTGAATTCATGGTGTGTTTTGGGTAAATCAGATCATAATGTGTTCTTAACCTCACACCAATATTTAAATGTAGTTGATTATTCCTCAAGTATAATAATCAACTATAGTACCAGAATAAAATAACCGTAGGCTGTCTTTTTGAGTGGGTGAATAAAGGTTGAAATCTCATTGATCAACATCTCAACCAAATATTACCCACATTTACACGTTCAAATGACATGATATACCCAGTGGGTTATTACTGTTATTGCTGTGGCATTTATGATTGAATACATCAGCAAAGCCCAACACACAGCAAGGGTCTCTGTCAATATACCCGCCTATCATGCTCCACTAACCAAACAAACTCTACTCTCTCCCTCCCTGTTGTTCTCCTTTCTCCCCTTTTCTCTCAATTTCTTCTCTCTTTCCTTCCCTGCCTCCCAGCCTCATCTCTCTCTTCCTTCCTTCCCTTCCTCTTATTTTTTCCTCACTTTTTCAATTATTCATGAACTTACTACCTCTCATTTCCTCCTCTCTCCATTCTCTTTCCTTCTCCTGCCTCCATCTATATAATAAGGTAATTCAATGTGAGATTTTATCTAAACCAGCGTGGTGATGAGGGGAAATCTTGCTGTTAAAGACAAGGCACAGCCAGGCACAGTGAGCCCTCATAGCAGGGTGCCGTGTGGATACACCACGCTGTTCATTCCTGTTCTATGCCTCTGCCCCATACACATATACAATTTATTGACCATAAAAATTCCACACGTACTCTCAACCATGGCCGACACCTTTTTTATGTGGAATTATCTGTGTTATTGTTGCTATAGAATTTAAAGAAACCGTGGAGAGAGAAGAGATGTTTACTACAGGCTGTTATCTACAAAGTCAGAGCCTCATAATCCCTAAAATATACTATTTAAATAAACAGACGAGACAACACACACACACAATGGACACACACATGCAAACACACGCACCAGTGAATACACACCACTATACCCTCAGGAGTATTCCCCTCTCTCAACCCACCGGTATAACAGTAGAGAAAGCCACATTGTGGAATGCCAACCACTGTGGTCTGAGGAAAATAACGATCCTCTATTCAACAACAGGAAGAACAAAAAAAATACTCTAACATGAACCCAAGACAGTCAGGGATAAAACACACACTTCACTAAACAAACTTCACTATGCCATATCTGAGGATAAAAACTCTGACATTGAGTCATCTTTATACTCATTGACAGTTTCTCACAGCATAGACTGTGTAGGTCTTAGATAACAGTAGATAACGATACTCTACACATAGTATCAGTCAAAAGTTTGGACACACTTACTCATTCAAGGGTTTTTCTTTATTTAGACTATTTTCTACATTGTAGAATAATAGTGAAGACATCAAAACTATGAAATAACACATGGAATCATGTAGTAACTAAAAAAGTGTTCAACAAATAAAAATCCATTTTATATTTGAGAATATTTAAAATAGACACCCTTTGCCTTGATGACAGCATTGCACACTCTTGGCATTCTCTCAACCAGCTTCATGAGGTAGTCACCTGGAATGCATTTAAAATAACAGATGTGCCTTGTTAAAAGTTAATTTGTGGATTTTCTTTCCTTCTTAATGCGTTTGAGCCAATCAGTTGTGTTGTGAAAAGGTAGGGGTGGTATACAGAAGATAGCCCTATTTGTTAAAAGACCAAGTCCATAGTATGGCAAGAAGAGCTCAAATAAGCAAAGAGACTAGACAGTCAATCATTACTTTAAGAAATGAAGGTCAGTCAATGAGGAATATTTCAAGATTTTTTGAAGTTACTTCAAGTGCAGTCGCGAAAACCATCAAGTGCAATGATAAAACTGGCTCTCATGAGGACCGCCACAGGAAAGGAAGACACAGAGTTACCTCTGCTGCAGAGGATACGATAAATTAGAGTTACCATCCTCAGAAATTGCAGCCCAAAAATATACTTCACAACAGACACATCTCAACATCAACTGTTCAGAGTAGACTGCGTGAACCAGGTCCTCATGGTTGAATTGCTGCAAAGAAACCACTACTAAAGGACACCAATAATAAGAAAAGACTTGCTTGGGCCAAGAAACACGAGCAATGAACATTAGACCGGTGGAAATTTCTCCTTTGGTCTGATGAGTCCAAATTTGAGATTTTTGGTACCAACCGCTGTGTCTTTGTGAGATGCGGAGTAGGTGAAAGGATGATCTCGGCAAATGTGCTTCCCACTATGAAGCATGAAGGAGGAGGTGTGATGGTGTGACGGTGCTTTGCTGGTGACACTGTCAGTGATTTATTTAGAATTCAAGGCACACTTAACCATCATGGCTACCACAGCATTCTGCAGCGATACGCCATCCCATCTGGTTTGCACTTAGTGGGACTATCATTTGTTTTCAACAGGACAATGACCCAACACACCTCCAGGTTGTGTAAGGGCTATTTGACCAAGAAGGAGAGTGATGGAGTGCTCCATCAGATGACCTGGCCTCCACAATCACCTGACCTCAACCCAATTGAGAAGGTTTGGGATGAGTTGGACTGCAGAGTGAAGAAAAAGCAGCCAACAAGTGCTCAGCATATGTGGGAACTCCTTCAAGACTGTTTGAAAAGCATTCCAGGTGAAACTGGTTGAGAGAATGCCAAGAGTGTGCAAAGCTGTCATCAAGGCAAAGGGTGGCTACTTTGAAGAATCTCAAATATAAAATATATTTTGATTTGTTTAACAGTTTTTTGGTTACTACATGATTCCATATGTGTTATTTCATAGTTTTGATGTCTTCACTATTATTCTAGAATGTAGAAAATAGTAAAAATGAAGAAAAGCCCTTGAATGAGTAGGTGTGTCAAAACTTTTGACTGTTACTGTACAGGGGCACACATGAGCAATTGAGGAGAGCAATACCATATTTCTGCAGGTTGCATCATGTTTTCCCACTCTCTATAATTTGTTCCAATCAATATGCACTATTGATCAGCTCGTCCCCACGGCAAATGGATGTCATGGAGCAATTGGAAAAGGACTCTGTCGGAAAGTTCAGGGGTTGTGTAGAGGTGTCTACATGTCATCTTTTCACTGACACACCTGTCTGATTCTCAATGTACTATAACGTAGCTGGAACAAGAATGTTTGTTTCCATAAAGCATGCTTTGACTAGTTAGGAATTTAGCGTACATTGCATGGATATGTCATTAATGCTGATGCTTAGCCAATGTCTACACTCACTCCAGTGCCTGATGCCTACCTTTATGGGAGAGTCGTATCCTGGGGTAGACACTCTGGGCTGAGTGTGCTGAGCTCCACAGGAAAACACACATCATCAGAAACACACTCCTCACACACTCCATCCTGATACACATACTCACAATCAATCACACACACACACACGGTCGCTAAGCAGGGAGTAAGCCAATCCAGAGTGAATCAACACTTAAGTCCAAGGAAAGAGTAGGAAATATCCAACCGGGGGGAGTCCAGGTTCTATGACCAGGGTATGTTATATTGAATCAGATATGCTGAATCAGCCTCCAACTATCCTCTGTAGGAAAAGGCAGTAATCCAGTCTCTGACCACAGGTAACTCACAATCCACTGTGTCCTTCAACTGCACTCCTAAAGCCGGTACTGTTCTGTGTCAGTCTGTAGGGACTACTGCAGTCTTGTGTCACTCTTTATGAGGGAAGATCCTATACGACTACCAGTTTCTGAATGAGAGGGTGTGAGGAATGCAGCTCTTAAAACCAACTGTTTCAGGCGAGGGAGAGAGCACTCCAGCTGTTACAGTCAGGCTGCATGACCACTGCTGTTCTCCATCTGTCTGTCCGACTCTGTCTGTACAGTATCTCTGTCCTTCTTGTGATGGGGATGTTGTATCTTCTTTCTGTCTGAGCAAATGAAGGAAAACGTATACTGCTGCTAATCCTTCCAAAGTGTTGCCGTAAATTTTGTCCTTCTGTCTAAGGCAGCACTGCGGTATCCTGAGCTTGTTTTCTTTCAGGATCCAACGGAGGCAGTGTCTTTCTGGCTGCTAGCCCAGGAGACGCAGTAGAGGCAGAGAGGAAAGGGAGACTCGTGCCGGACGTGTGGTCTCTGCTCTGAGAGGGAGGAGATGGTCTCCCTCATGTTCTCTCTCTCTTTCTCGTTTTCTCTCTTTCGTTCTCTCTCTCTCTCTCCTCACTGAACAGGCAGGGATATCCAAACAACTGTGCTTACTAGTGTGAACTGTTTCCACTGCTCAGAACAAAGGATACATACCAGAATGTGTGTGTGTGTCATTCATTCCTTCTCCTGCTCATGGCTGACTTTTGACCCTGGCTAATGAGAAGAAATATCTCTCTACCATTAACTAACCACCCCCCTCCCCCCTCTCTCTCTGACAGCTGAAGTGCAGTCTGCTGTGTGTCTCTAAGGGTCAGCCTCTCCCCCACACACTCCAAGAAATACGGCCCTTCTCCACTCCGCAGAGCACCAAACAGCGCTGCTGTCAACCCCTCTCTTCCTCTCCTCCTCCCCTCCTTACTCAATCCTCTACCACCCTTCTCCTGCAGCATTAACATGGACCAGAGACAAAGTTTATCCAGCCTTTTAAGTTTCTTCCTTTTATTTTCTCTCCCTTTCTTTTGTCCTCTATGTCCCATATTTCTCACTCTTCATTTTCTTGATATAAAAAATTGTACTCTCACTTGCCACTTTCCTTCTCTCCTGCTATCTACATTGTATCTCTTGTATTTCCCTTCCTCTCTCATTCCCTCCCTTTCTCTCTCCCTTCTCTCCTGCTATCTCCATTGTATCTCTTGTATTTCCCTTCCTCTCTCATTCCCTCCCTTTCTCTCTCCCTCTTCTCTCTCATCTGTCTGAGGCCCTGTTATTAGTGTGTACTCTTCTCCAGAAGATCCTGCTGTTACAGTCTGTTCTTTCTCCAGTGTGTGTGTGTGTGTGTGTGTGTGTGTGCAGCCTGTAACAGATATTGTCAACACTCCTTAGTATGTTTATAAAACTGTAACATTGAACAAAGCTATAGCTCTTTGGAGTCCACTTTTCTCCAGTTTGTTTTTCTCTCTTTCCATTTTCTTCAAAGAGACATTATTTTCTCTGATTATCTTCAGTTACATGGACGGAATAGAATGCCCATCTTTTTTAAATGTTCCGGTTATTTTGCTCACTGCATTTTGTGCATGTGATGAAAGTTAGACAGATACCCTAGACAGAACAGACTCGGCAACAGCACAGATACATCAAATCAAAAATCTAATCAAATTGTATTTGCCGCATGCTTTATAAACAACAGGTGTAGGTTAACAGTGAAATGCGTATGGGCCTTTCCCAACAATGCAGAGAAAAAAAAGAGAGAAACAAATGCAGAGAAAAAAAAGAGAGAAACAATAGAAAAGTAATAACACGCAATAATACAAGTATTAATAAATACACAATCAGTAGCAATAACTTGGCTAATTGAGGTAGATATGTAGATATAAGTAGGGATAAAGTGAATAGTCAACAGGACAGATAATAACCAGTAGCAGCAGCAAATGTGATGAGTCAAAAAAGGGTCTGTGCAGATAGGTATTTGGTTGACTATTTAACTATCTGGACTAACTAACTAGCAGTATTATGGCTTGGGGGTAAAAGCTGTTCAGCTGACAGACATTGGGAACAAAGCACAACAAGACAAGAGAGACAGCACCACACTACATGAAGGGAGACCTATGGCAACAACACAACATGGCACAAGCATTAATAAGGGCAGACAACAGCACAAGGGACAAAGTAGGAAGAAACAAAGCACATCATGACGAGAAGGTATATCCCAACGCTACATAATGGGAGACCCACTGCAACAATGCAAAACATGGCAGACCACAATAACAGAGACATAGCACTACTGAACAGACAAATCAACAAGGAGGCAACAATAATAGCAGTGCAGACAGACAGAAAACAGACACCACAGTCAGAAGCCTATGTTATTGTTTCACATAACAGCTACAAAATAACTTCTACAAAATAACAGCCATGAATGTCAGTGAAAATGTCCATGACTGAGCCCTGTGTGTGGGGGGGGTCTGTGTCTGTAATGAAAATGTCACTCTGACAACATTATTATTATTCTCAAGCTGTGTGATTGGTATGCAATTTAGACAAAATCTGATACTGCTCAGGCTTAGCAGAGTGTAAAGTTGTTATATGATGTTTCTCTGATGTTGGAAATATGTTTGTAACCTCATGATTAGTGCTGTTGCGGTGACCGTATTACCGCCACACCGGCGGTCACGAGTCATGAAGGCAGTCAAATTCCACATGACCGTTTAGTCAAGGTATTTAGGCTTCTCCAAGCTCTGATGCCACTGCTGGTCATTAGTAGCCTACCAAACGTGCTAACTGCCTGGTACTTAGCAATCTATTGTCTCTCTAATCACTCTGACATCAATGCAAATGTATTAGACAATCTAATCAAACACTTCATGAGAGCCCATGAGCTCATGTTGCGCAACATTTCTATATGCTATGTAATTGCGGGAGAAAACAGAGCGATGGTCTCTATTAAAAAGAGGAGCATCCCATCAGCTTTCTATTGGCTAGGCCTACTATATATTTTTCTCAACTTTCCTAATATTAAGCACATTGCTTATATTTAAAACAGGAGCATAGTCTACCTGGCTGGCAAGAAAATAAACCACGGGAATAGCATCCTCCATTCGCTATTTAAGTGCATAGATCACATGTATTTTTTCCACTGCCCCTGTTTCAATACAGGTGCATGATAATGGTCCATTCTAAATCAAAACAAACGTCACACATATATTATTTAGTATATGTAAAGACAAGATTAAATCAAGAATCGTCTGATGGGTGACAATATTACTTGTGAATTACATATGCTGTTTGGGGTTTTAGGCTGCGTTTCTGAACAGAACTTTGTGTCATCAGCTGATGTAAGAAGGGCTTTATAAATACATTTGATTGATTGATATTATCACTTGTGAATGATGCCCAGCATAAGAACCAAAGCCTTTTTTTACTACTTTTTCGAATCATAGTTGCACACCTCATGTAGCCCAGTCCATAGGCCTATATGTTTTAATAAAGTTTGTATCACCTTTATAATAAAAGCATTACATTCATGATTGCATTTGCTGTCACTTTTGACAATGGTGTTTTCCAATAATGGAACATTGGCACTTATACCCTACTACCATGTACGCATTGCTGTGTGTCACGTCTACTACCACTCCTCCCCTCCGGTGTTTGATGTCGCAGGTTTACTAACCCCCCCTCCTGGCATTCATCATTACGCGCACCTGCGCTTCATCATTAGGCTCACTCCATCACGTCACTGATTACCTTCCCTATATCTGTGACTCCCTTAGTTCTATTCCCCAAGCAGTATTGACTATGTGTTTCGTTTCTGTACGCTAACCTTGGTTCTTGGTTTGGTCCGGTTATTATTAAACTAACCACCTGCACTTGCTTCCCGACTCCCAGCATCAACGTTACACTGCGCTTAAAATTTGAAGAAATATCCTAATAGTGTATCAACATTTTAAGTTAAACATTCCAATCTGTTGCGTCATTTTAATTTAACCTTCATTTAAAAAAAATAGGCAAGTCAGTTAAGAACATATTCTTAGTTACAATGACGGCCTAACCCGGCCAAATCCAGATGACGCTGGGCCAAGTGTGTGCCGCCCTATAGGACTCCCAATCACAGCCAGATGTGATTCAGCCTGGATTTGAACCAAGGACTGTAGTGACACCTCTTGTGCTGAGATGCAGTGCCACTTAGACCGCGGTGCCACTTGGGAAACCAACGTTTTTTTTAATGCTAGTGGTTGTGGTTGTATTAATTTGGGATCTATCGCATCACATAACTGTCCCAGACTATGTTTGTAATATTTATTTCTCGCACAGAATAGGTCGACTTTTGTACTTAAAGGCTAGTACTTTTGCTGTTCGTTAGGCCTACTCATCTTGTTGGCTGACGAAAAGTAAATGTGGACAGTTCTTCCAATATGTTCAATATGCAGCTCAGAATTAGATTAGGGCGCGCGCAGTTGCATCACCTATGTGTCTGACTTGTAGCCTGTGAGAAAGATCCGATCATCTGACAGAGAGCCATGTGAGTCAGAGACGCTTTGGACTGCAGCACACTCAGGAAGAAGGGTTCAAAGCAGCACTCTGGGCCGCAAAAGGCATGTTTTTTTTTAGGGTGCATTACGGCCACAAGTGCTTGTAACATTGTGAATGAGAGACTATTGGAGTGTGTACAGCCTGCGCAAAAAACAAAGTAGAGCTCATGCCTTTCAAGCGACTATTTACAAATCATCATTAGACTATCATCATGCAGCCTTACAATGCCTTAAAAATACAAACATATAGCCCGACGGTTGTAGAACAACTAAAGTTACATTAATAACTCTAAATTACGCATATAGGAGTACCTATTTCTTTCTTAATCTCTCCACAGAATTGCCGCATGTGCGCACTCCCTCAAATCGTTGGGAGAAAATATTTAAATTTTATTCTGCTTTGTTCAGTTGTTTTCTTCGTACTATTAAATAATATAAAATAACGTAAGTATAAGCAAATCTTGTCTGCTCAATGAACTAGTGTAGCCCACAGGCATTTGGCATAGCCACATCAGGACTTAACATACAGTAAGGACAACTCAAGAGTAATGCTATTGTTTTCTACTGAAATAGACTATATTTTCTTCATATCATGCTTCTTTAGACTTGTCTGAAATAAATAATGGATTTATTGTGAAGGTGTAGGCTATTTTACATGGATTTATTATACTTTTTAAAATGGCTTTAAGGCTATGTATGGAAGCCAGGAAATACTAAATGTGTTTATGATCATTAACGGTCAATTACCATGAAACCGACAGTTATTTGCTTGACAATCACCGGCTGGCAAAATTTCATGACCAACACAGCCCTACTCATGACCATTGATGTCATACTCTAATTATAGCCCTTCACACATAGGTATGTTGATTTCATTACACATTATGTGCAGGGTAAGTGTAAAAGACAGATATTGAGTATCCATCAGCATGTGACAGCTTCTTTGGATGTTTACTTTAGGGACAGACAGAGAGGATCATGGTCCATAGAGGCAGCTGTCCTCCCAGAGGTCTGATGACTCTACCTCCCACGCTGCACCTGTTAACTGGCAGAACACAATAGAGCTCTCATTACACACACACACACATGAATCCTAGAGCCGACTAAGTGAAAAATCTGTTGATGTGCCCTTGAGCAAGGCACTTAACCCTACTTGCGCCTATAAATTGCTCTGAATAAGAGTGTCTGCTTAATCACTATCACTAATTACAATGTTGTAAATCATCATCTGTTGTGGAGGTGAGTGGAATGGCCACCAGATTATTGTCCACATTTGAAATCACTTTGCTGTGAATCTTCTTATTATACTCCTCAGTAGTGATCATTCAGATATCTGCCATTCAGATATCTAACGTTGGCATTCATAGTATACACCCCTTTTCTTTCTTCCTCTTTCTCTACCAGCTGTCTGCCCTCGATCTCTCATGAATGATCTCCTTACCCCTGTCTCTTTCCCTGTTTCTCTTTCTCACAGGGGACTGAGGGGAGTGAGGAGTCTGTGTGATTATACTGTAGGCAGCGTTGTTTTCCAACATTCCTTTATTTTATCTTTATTTCACCAGGTAGGCAAGTTGAGTACAAGTTCTCATTTACAATTGCGACCTGGCCAAGATAAAGCAAAGCAGTTCGACACATACAACAACACCGAGTTACACATGGAGTAAAACAAACATACAGTCAATAATGCAGTAGAAAAATAAGTCTATATACAATGTGAGCAAATGAGGTGAGATAAGGGAGGTAAAGGCAAAAAAAGGCCATGGTGGAGAAGTAAATACAATAGAGCAAGTAAAACACTGGAATGGTAGATTTGCAGTGGAAGAATGTGCAAAGTAGAAATAGAAATAATGGGGTGCAAAGGAGCAAAATAAATAAATACAGTAGGGGAAGCGGTAGTTGTTTGGGCTAATTATAGATGGACTATGTACAGGTGCAGTAATCTGTGAGCTGCTCTGACAGCTGGTGCTTAACAAAGCTAGTGAGGGAGATAAGTGTTTCCAGTTTCAGAGATTTTTGTAGTTCGTTCCAGTCATTGGCAGCAGAGAACTGGAAGGAGAGGCCGCCAAAGGAGGAATTGGTTTTGGGGGTGACCAGAGAGATATACCTGCTGGAGCGCGTACTACAGGTGGGTACTGCTATGGTGACCAGCGAGCTGAGATAAGGGCGGGGCTTTACCTAGCAGGGTCTTGTAGATGACCTGGAACAAGTGGGTTTGGCGACGAGTATGAAGCGAGGGCCAGCCAACGAGAGCGGAAGGATCGGAAGGATGGTCAGTTTTACGAGGGCATGTTTGGCAGCATGAGTGAAGGATGCTTTGTTGCGAAATAGGAAGCTAATTCTAGATTTATATACCTAGGATCAGGACTCAGGCAAAAGTTGGCAAGGAGGTGGGTTTGGACATATTTCGATATAGGTTATCTGAAGTCTGGAAATTTTTAAAACATCTGATCTTGACATATTTGGCTGTTTTCCATTCATGACCAAACATTTCACTGTTACCCACCTAGCCTGTAACAAAGAAGCCCCACTATGCTTCTTCTTAGACAAACACCTAACCCGTAGCAAAATGTCTGGGAGGGTCAGCGATAGTGTGATTGAGTGTTGATGTCAGAGGTTTGTTTTACTATGCCATGTCCAGCAGTTCCTCCCAAGGTTTCCACACAGTCTAAATATTTTCACTCATGTTAATGCTGTGTCAATATCCGCCTCTGTTCAGCAACTCTTCCTGCACACACACATGCAAATGTTGAAACGCACACATGCCCACAGGCACGCACGCATGTACACACAGACCCACACCACAATGCACAGCAGGAGCAGAGAGTGTGTAGTGTGAATGGAGCATACTCCATGCTCAGAGGTCAGGCAAGGATCAGGGTTGGCCACTACTCTCCTCCAGCAGTGTTCAGAAGCAGAGAGAATCAACTGTTCTACAGAGCCACTAGATACCAGGCCTGTTAACACAGGCGCACATCATATGCCTGCAGCATGTCACTCTGCATCCCACTGCTGGCTTGCCTCTAAAGTTAAGCAGGGTTGATCCTGGTCGGTCCCTGGATGAGAGACCAGATGTTGCTGGAAATGGTGTTGGAGGGGCAGTAGGAGGCATTTTTTCTTCTGGTCTAAAAAAATATCCCAATGTCCCAGGGCACTGATTGGGGACATTGCCCTGTGTAGGGTGCTGTCTTTCGGATGGGACGCTAAATGTACAAGGACCCATGACACCAACATGTGAAGTTCATAGGAGCATGTCAAATGAAAGCTAAGAGTCTATATTTTAAGGCATACAGTGGGGCAAAAAAAGTATTTAGTCAGCCACCAATTGTGCAAGTTCTCCCACTTAAAAAGATGAGAGAGGCCTGTAATTTTCATCATAGGTACACTTCAACTATGACAGACAAAATGAGAAAAAAAATCCAGAAAATCACATTGTAGGATTTTTAATGAATTTATTTGCAAATTATGGTGCAAAATAGGTATTTGGTCAATAACAAAAGTTTATCTCAATACTTTGTTATATACCCTTTGTTGGCAATGACAGAGGTCAAACGTTTTCTTTAAGTCTTCACAAGGTTTTCACACACTGTTGCTGGTATTTTGGCCCATTCCTCCATGCAGATCTCCTCTAGAGCAGTGATGTTTTGGGGCTGTTGCTGGGCAACACGGACTTTCAACTCCCTCCAAAGATTTTCTATGGGGTTGAGATCTGGAGACTGGCTAGGCCACTCCAGGACCTTGAAATGCTTCTTACGAAGCCACTCCTTCGTTGCCCGGGCGGTGTGTTTGGGATCATTGTCATGCTGAAAGACCCAGCCACGTTTCATCTTCAATGCCCTTGCTGATGGAAGGAGGTTTTCCATTTGGTCAGGTTAAACTAATTGGTAACGTTAAGTATTTATAGTCCATTTGTGTGTCAGGAGAAAATGTGAATGTGATCAAATGTGTTTTTTTTCCTTCAAATTTGTGCTGGCTAGGCTGCCAATACGTTTTCAATCCAAAATTATTAACTGGAATAAATCAATCAACATAATAGTGATGACAGATGTAAGTTCATTTTTTTTATAAAGCCTACAGTTGCATAGAACTGCATGATGCAAACGTTCATAAAGCAAGCTCAGCCCTGTGAGTTCTATTGTCTATCAGTTGTTGTCTCTGCGTCTGGGTAGAGGAAACCCCCTTCTAATCTAGTCTAAATCTAATGAATAAGAACAAGTATAAGGTTGCTGCAGTTTGACAGGGTTTTCACCCCCCCAGGGCCAGGAGTTAAAACCATGTCACCTGATAAAACCTTTTTACAACTTACTAATCACTGTCATACCTTATTAAAGGGTCCAGAGTTTTCCTGGTTAGGTTAAAAGATAAGGAAAAACTCTGGGCCCCAGGGGGTAAAAATTGCCTCCCTGCTCTGGGACCTATGGTGCCACCAGTATGCTTGCAGTTGTCAGTTATCGTCAGGTATGTGGATGATCAGGGCGTTATTCAGGAATGTTTCTTGGGCTACTTTGATGTGTCAAGTGGGCGAGATGTGAACTCTGTGTTTAACTTCACAGAGAAACTTGTTCAAACCTACGATGGCACAGCTGTAATAGAATGTATCTGCTATTTGTATTTCCAGCTAAGTCCCCTCCTATTCACTGATTAAAAGGTGATGACCAGTCAGTCCACTCTACTACCATTGTCAACTCTGTACTGACATGAACTGAAGCCACGTCTCAGTGCCCACTCATCCACTGGCACATTGAATGTTTCCTCTTCAAGCACTGAGTAACTCTATCAAACTTCTCTCATTAGTCTATGTAGAGTTAATCACATACACAAACACAATTACATTATTTCACATCAATGATTTTACTACTTGCTTGGACTAACTCATTCTTAGCTTCTTGCCGCACGGATCCCTTTAGCGGGATCATTTTCGTAAACAAGCACTGAATTGCAGAGCGCCAAATTCAAAAATAATACTAAAAATATTTATAATCATGAAATCACAAGTGAAATAAACCAAAACACAGCTTAGCTTGTTGTTAATCCACCTATCGTGTCAGATTTTGAAAATATGCTTTACAGCGAAAGCAATCCAAGCGTTTGTGAGTTTATCAATCACTAGACGAAACAGTAGGAACAGCTAGGCTCAAATTAGCTTGGTCACGAAAGTCAGAAAAGGAATAAAATTAATCGTTTACCTTTGATAATCTTCGGATGTTTGCACTCACGAGACTCCCAGTTACACAATAAATGTTATTTTTGTTCATACAGATTAGTTTTATAACCAAAAACCGCCATTTGGTTTGCACGTTATGTTCAGAAAACCACAGGCTTGTTCCAGTCCTGAAAGGCAGACGAAAATTCCCAAAAGTATCCGTAATGTTTGTAGAAACATGTCAAAGGTTTTTATAATCAATCCTCAGGTTGTTTTTAACATACATAATCGATAATATTTCAACCGGACGGTAAACTATTCAATACTACAGAGAAAGAAAATGTTGAGCTACAATTCTCGGGCGCAGGAACTAATCAAAGGACATCTGATGCGTTTGGAAGACTCTCGCTCATTTTTCTAAATAAAAGCTTGAAACTATGTCTAAAGCCTGGTCGCAGCCTGAGGAAGCCATTTGAAAGGGAATCTGGTTGATACCCCTTTAAAGGGAAGAGGGGCAGGCAACGGAACAGGAATCTTCCCAAATAAAAGGCACTTCCGGGTTGGATTTCCTCAGGTTTTCGCCTGCAAAATCAGTTCTGTTATACCTCACAGACAATATTTTGACAGTTTTGGAAACTTTAGAGTGTTTTCTATCCTAATCTGTCAATTATATGCATATTCTAGCATCTGGACCTGAGAAATAGTCCGTTTACCTTGGGAACGTTATTTTTCCGAACAGAAAAATTCTGCCCCCCTAGCTGAACGAGGTCTTAGCTATTTGGTCTAACTGTGTGGTGTGTTGTGTTATTGTTTTTTGTCTTCCTGTCCTGCACTGAAGTCAAGCCTCTGAACACCTCAACTCTTGCCTCATACCCTCATTCAATCACTGCTGTGATCCCTTCCAAACACTGTGTAAGTAGCCCTCTCATTCCCATTCCCCATAATATTGTACTATAAATGTCTTTATTAATGCTTTAGGTTAAAATCATTACTCTTTTGCTGATTTTTGAAACACACTTTGAGATCTCTGTGCGTTCAGTGCCTATACCGTGGGTCTCCCATCCTCCTTAATTTTTAAGTCACCAGTCTCCACTTATATATACATTCTTCAACCATTTCCTAAAAATGTGGAATAAGCAAAAGCTTTAATTTCTGGTCAAACAGATGGAAAATGGGTCTTCGAAAACATATACCAGAAAAAGTATTCAAAAGTATTAGAATTTCATCCAAACACAATAATGTTAAAACCCCCTGCCAACTACAGTAATATCAACACTTATATTTCCTTTGAGAATTTTTTCTGCATTCTTTAAGTTTAAGAAACATTGTCCTGTGCCTTGAAATTCCATTACCAAAAACCCACATATCTTTGAGATATTTTCAAATTGATCTCCCTCTTGAGGATGGAGGATAATGAACGTTCACAGAAGTAACAAGTAAAGGTAGACCTTACCAATTAGTTGTTTTTACTGATCAAATGTATTAAGTGATTAAAATGATGTTACCAAATCATTAACGGTAATGGAAATTCTGCAATTGAATTGGCTAAAATGGGAAATCATAGTAGTCATAAACCACAGTTGGGTTCACAAGTTTGAACAGCACAGTAGAGTACAGTACATGAAGGAGAAGCAGAGAATAGTTCAGAACAGTAAAGAAAAGTATAGTTCAGTACAGTACTTTACAGTACAGCAGAGTAGAGTTCAGTACAGTACACAGTAGAGTACACTAGAGTTGAGTACACTATAATGTACTATGTTACTAAACTCTACTGTACTATACTATGCTGTACTGTACTGAACTATACATTACTTTACTCTACTGTAATGTATTGTACTGTACTGAACTCTACTGAACTATACATAACTGTACTCTATGGAACTCTACTGTATTTTATTGAGTTCTACTGTGCTGTACTTTGATGTCCTTACTTGTGAAACATAGACGTCTGTGATTGTTTCAGATTTGGTCCAGCCCGGACCAACCAAATTTGGTCTTGTTTGGGGGTAGAGCTCATTAAAATAATAGCCAGTGTGTAGAATAATACCCAAATATGCAAAGGAGGATATTGCATATTTATACATTTGTGTAAGGTTTTAGTATACATCACCATGAAGAGAATGCCATTCATATCCATAATTATGCATTCATGTGTAGTACAGATCCGGGACCCTTGATGAAATTGTGTTACCACAATTCCGTTATAAAGTGTAAATCTACTTCACTTACTATAGTTCAATAACCAAAATAGATTTTTTTTCAGTCAATGTGTCATGTCATAGGTGACACCCCATTCTTTCTGCAGACATAGTTGAGTCTTAAAGGGGAACGGCACCTGCTGAGTTGGTCCTTGTTTTTTGGCTTGCTCCTGACAGAAGCCAAACGCGAGTTAGCTTGGGGGTGTGGTTTGATATGGGTGTGTCCTTGCCACCACCAAGACACACCCATCTGTCAGAACCTTGCCCACAGCTGTTTCCCCCCGCTCATTCAAAACAAACCAAGGATGAGATCAATAACTACAGGCAGATGGTGTCCAGAGGCCAGAGGAAGCTTTAAATAGGTCAGTAGCCTGCAGAGTAATATGAGAAGAATTGCTAAATTTACGTAGATATTCTAAACTAAGTGTTTTTCTAACTTTCAAATGTAGTAACAGGTAGAATAAACAGCCCATAATATAATACCATAGAAGCCGTGTTCTGCTAATATAATAATGTGCACCTTTCCTTTTTCATTGTCATTCCAAGCCGATACAGATATTGTGCCTGTTGACCTTCGTGAGCGACTGTCTCGATTTGGTCTTATGTAGCAACATTTCAAATGTTTCTTTTTACATTGGATAAAAGTAGAGACAAGGAGCTAGAAAATGGTATTTTATAAACTGCAGTTGAGGAACAGTGGAAAAGTAATTCTGCTTTGAAAGTTGATAAACTTGTAACCGCACTCTTTAAAAAATGGCCTTGAATGTTTTGGTACACCTACTGGAGAGCTCTTTGTCTACACCCATTCTGCATCGTTCACACCCTCTTAAGCCTTAGCCCCACCCATCTCTTTAAGTATTCACATTTGAGACCATGTGGTGAACACGCACTATATCAAGTAAAATCTAAGTTTATTTGTCACATGCTTAGGATACAAAGGTGTAAACGGTACACTGAAATGGTTACTTGTGTAGTAGCAAAATCAAAAACAAAGTGTCCAGATATTTCATAAATATTTTACAATTATTAGATTACGCTTACACTTGTCTAAATTGATGGGTCATGTGAAGGAAATGCTATAATCAACCTCCCAGCCACATCTAGTTAAGTGGATGGGTCACTACTGTCTAGATGTGTACACATGTCCATGAAATACAATAGATGGCCTTAATCACCCCCAGACACACCTGGCTAACATGATGGGTCATGTAATCATCTGGCCGAAGTGGAGTCTTTTGTTTAGCTAGCTAGCTAAACAATGAACCGGAATGATCTCAACTCATACTACTACCAATACAAACATTGTCATAGTTGTAGTATGAATCTGCAGGTAGCTAAACCTAACAAACTAGGTTCAATGTTAGCTAGTTAACATTAGGCTATAATTAGCCATGCAAATGGATTTCTGATTCAAATAATATTACTACACAGATCATACATGTAACATTAGCTAGCTAACTAACAGTATAACTTGTAACTTGCAATAAAAACGACTGATCTATATGGCAGACCAATCTAAACTCGTCTCACGGCATGTCCAGCCCATCCATTATCTCAGCAAATCCTGGCTAGCGGGAGGGTTCCTGCCTTTTTCCGTGGCTAAACCAACTAGGCTCGTAATTTAACAATTTTATTCGTATTCACGGATGGAATACAACAATGTTCCAGAAGGCATTTCTGCCAAAAAATGGATTTTGATAAAACATTTACATTTACATTTAAGTCATTTAGCAGACGCTCTTATCCAGAGCGACTTACAAATTGGTGCATTCACCTTATGACATCCAGTGGAACAGCCACTTTACAATAGTGCATCAAGATCTTTTAAGGGGGGGGGGGGGGGGGGGGGGTCAGAAGGATTGCTTTATCCTATCCTAGGTATTCCTTAAAGAGGTGTATGTTTACATTCAAATGCCTCTCATATGCCTAGTTTCCTGAAACAAGTCACACACAAGTCACATTTTGTCTGGTGGTAATAGGGATGCCTTTGTAAACATTTTAGAGTGGTCATACCTTCTTGTGTGGTGTCCTGTATACAACAGGAGTTCCCTGATCCTGGTGCAGAATCCTGGTGCAGAACAACTCAGACTAAACCTACCTAATTCTGTTCTGCCCATCGACAACCATTGGTGAGCAGGCAAGACGTAAGCCTGGAGGTTAGGTATTTGCCAGAGCCCCATTGGCATAGCAGCGTAGATCAGCTCCTGGCCCCTCATCAAAGATACTGGTCGGTCACACACACACACACACACACACACACACACACACACACACACACACACACACACACACACACACACACACACACACACACACACACACACACAGTTATAATTAGTCTGCTGGAACAAACTTTCTATTTCAATTCAGATATCATACAAAGTGAAGTGAAATAGAATGGTGAACACAGCGACCAGGCTGGTTCCACCCGGTTAGGTTTTGCCCTGCACATTATATGCATCGAAGAAAATAAGCAACAAACAATGTCAGTTTACATAAATTATCTTTCATAATGGGTTTATCACATGTATCAAAGTAAGGATGTGGGTTACCTTTGTATTTGTACAAATAATGAGCCTGTGAAAGTTGTTACCACTTACAGGTAAATGTTGCTAGCCGCATACTTGCTGTTCATAAGAATGCTCACAGCGAGGTGCTGATGAGGGCCCACTTGCTGGTCTTTTCTATGCTGCATGTTCTGCTGCAAACTGGACATCTCTCGAACTGCAGCAGGCAATCTTATAAGGTGGTGCTGACTGGGAGGGCCTGAGACAGTGTGATATAATACACAGCCAAGTGGTAAATTTCATTTTGTTCTAAAGAAAGGACCAAAAAATTTGCTAATGCACTTCATAACCAAAATTACTCTACAAGTTGTATCTGCTTGGCTGGAGAATTAGCTTAATATTTTATCAAGCCGGGTATTACTGAATACAACTTTTCACATTTCGTTGTTGATGAAGCCATCTATGTTATCAGGGCAGTCGAGGGAGACTCTGGGTTAACAGAGGAGGTGTCACAACGGTACTTGTGTCACATGACACACTTTTATTCTGCGATCTTCCCTGACAAGCTGTGAAAAGAGCAAGTGAACAGTGATTTAAATGATTTTTAGAGGTCGCTAAACCATAACAATCACATTGCTGGACATGTTATGATACCCACATTTGCTCCTTCTGGTAGGTCTCGCTCATGAGCAGGGGATCAGTCTGGCACCCAACTGTGCACTTTGTCTAACAGACAAACAGGATCAACAATAGTCATCATACCTCAATTATAAACCTTGCACAAGAAATAACGTAATCTCATTTGGAAACTAATCCTATGCTTTACATATGTAGACCGACTGGCTCCAGATTGGATTAGATTCAGGCCGGTGATGCCATTACACTATGCAACCAACTGTGACATGTTTTGCAATGGTCCTGGGTTGAGTTTGTTGCTGCTAGTTAGTGCACTGTTGTAGTCAGACATGAGTTTGCCATTACTTTTTCTAGCAAAGTTCGTCAAAAATAGCTAGCAATGCTAACGTTAGCTAGCTAAAATGCGGTGTTCCCCTCAACCTAAGTTAGATAGCTAAATGTAAACTGTATCTAAAGTCAGTCTGGTGAAATCACAATCGTGAAAGAAGGGTTTCCTACTAATTATTTTGCCTTCTTTTCAAATGTTATTGTGTTTCCAAGCCAAATTTGAGTTGTATTGAGTTAGCTAGTTAGGTAGCTAGCTAGCTAGCTATTTGGTAGTTAGCTAAAGTCAGCTATGCAAGCGATGATAGTAATAATGATGATCAAAATATGCACAACCAAATACTTAACCAGCAGTCTATGGTTTAGCTACCAGTATACTCACCACCAATGGGGACCAATGAACTCCAACCACTTACTGTATATGCAATAGGGTCCTTCAGAAGGGCATGTAAACCATAGTGGTTGGCTGTGTATCCTGTTGGAAACATGCATTGCATGGTCAATCCGTATAGCGTTTTTCAGTCAAAAAAAGGCTGTGATGCTTTGAATACATTGGTTGGGGGATATGAAACAATGAAACCACATTCAATGAAGGGAAGCAAGTGGGCCTAGGGGCGATTTGCACGTGGAGTTTGGCAAAAGGGTGCATGATTTGTTGACATAATTGTAATCCAAAAGCAACATTAATTTACTCGTTGTGACGCACAAAGGTTCCAAACTCTATTTTAGATGAGACTGACTTTATCACAACAATTATCCAATTTAAACTTTGCAGTCTATGTTGACAATAGAAATAATGTTTCTGACTCATATGTTTCTGAGTTTTTGTAAAACGTGGAGACAAAAAACAGAGGGAGATTTTACCGAAATTATTTTACCAAATGTTGCATCTGCATAGTACTTCCAGTAAATGTGTTTTTGTAAAGTACTCCTTGTGCACAGAGTTGTATGGTTTGTTAAACTCTGAAATCAAATTGTTTTTGTTTGGCATACATTCTAAGTGAAAAATCTGCATCTCAGCACAATTACGTTACCCTGGAACACGTAGATCACAAAGAGTCCATTCGGAAAGTATTACGACTTTTTCCACATTTTGTTGCATTACAGCCTTATTCTAAAATGGATTAAATAAAAAATGAATATAAAATTGAAATACCTTACCATAAGTATTCAGACCCTTTGCCATGAGACTCAAAATTGACCCCAGGTGCATCCTCTTTCATTTGATCATCCTTGAGATGTTTCTACAACTTGATTGGAGTCAACCTGTGGTAAATTCAATTGATTGGACATGATTTGGAAAGGCACACACCTGTCTATATAAGGTCCCACAATCTGACAGTGCATGTCAGAGCAAAAACCAAGGCATGAGGTCCAAGGAATTGTCCGTAGGGTTCTGAGACAGGATTGTGTCGAGGCACAGTTCTGGGGAAGAGTAACAAAACATTTCTGCATCATTGAAGATCCCCAAGAACACAGTGGCCTCCATCATTCTTAAATGGAAGAAGTTTGGAACCACCATGACTCTTCCTAGAGCTGGCCGCCCGGTCAAATTTAGCAATCAGGGGAGAAGGAACTTGGTCAGGGAGGTGACCAATAACCCGATGGTCCCTCTGACAGAGCTCCAAAGTTCCTCTGTGGAGATGGGAGAAACTTCCAGAAGGACAAACATCTCTGAAGCACTCCTCCAATCAGGCCTTTATGGTAGAGTGGCAAAATGGAAGCCACTCCTCAGTAAAAGGCACATGACAGCCCGCTTGGAGTTTGCCAAAAGGCCCTTAAAGACTCTCAAACCATGAGAAACAACATGATCTGGTCTGATGAAACCAAGATTGAAATCTTTGGCCCGAATGTGAAGCGTCACATCTGGAGGAAATCACAGCATCATGCTGTGGGGTTGTTTTTCAGCGGCAGAGACTGGGAGACTAGTCTGGATAGAGGGAAAGATGAACAGAGCAAAGTACAGAGAGATCCTTGATGAAAACCTGCTCCATATGAAAACCTGCTCCAGAGCGCTCAGGATCTCAGACTGGAAAGTAGGTTCACCTTCCAAAAGGACAACGACCCTAATCACTATGCCAAGACAACGCAGGAGTGGCTTTTGGACAAGTCTCCGAATGTCCTTGAGTGGCCCAGCCAGAGCCCGGACTTGAACCCAATCGAACATCTCTGGAGAGACCAGAAAATAGCTGTGCAGCGACGCTCCCCATCCAACCTGACAGAGCTTGAGAGGATCTGCAGAGAAGAATGGGAGAAACTCCCCAAATACAGGTGTGCCAAGATTGTAGCTTCATACCCAAGAAGACTTAAGGCTGTAATCGCTGCCAAAGGTGCTTCGACAAAGTACAGAGTAAAGGGTCTGAATACTTATGTAAATGTGATATATTTTTAATAAATTTGCTACATTTTCTAAAAACCTGTTTTTGCTTTGTCATTATGGGGTATTTTGTGTAGATTGATGAGGAAAAAGAAATTTGAATCCATTTTAGAATAACTTAACAAAATGTGGAAAAAGTCAAGGGGTCTGAATAATTTCAGAATGCACTGTATCTGGGCTGTCCAGTACCTTAGTGTGTACAGCCCATCACCCTCACTCTCACAACCCATTGAACACACTCCACAGACACACATACTGTAAGTAAAAAATATAACTTCTGCCGCTCGTCAACTTCTTAAGGTGTATAGCGCCCTAAATCCCATTCCCTTTCCCCTCTTTCTTACCCCTTTCCCCCTTCTCCTCTCTTCCCCCACCACATTTTCAGACATCAGAGACAACTTCTGAGCAGCTAACCTGGTCAGACATTAGATAAAGCTATGGAAGCTATGTGGCCAGCATGTTTTCTCAGAGCCTGTCCTGTGCTCGGGCTCCCTGGACAGACAGTTTCCCTGTGTACGGTGCCAGTAATTGGAAAGGCATGCCCAGTCACAGATAGTTCAGTGGAAGGCTGGGCTAGAATGATATGTGGATGGGACTGTCAAACCTGTATTACCATCCATCATACTGACCACTCTGACATATATTGATCTGTATGTGTGTGTGTGTGTGCGTGTGTTTGTGTGTATGTGTGAGACAGGTGGAAGTGCCCATCCAGCCTCCTGTGTATTGTCATCCGTCATGCTAGGCCTGGTGACGTGTTTTATGGGTGTGAAGATGGTGTGCAGGAGAACAGAAAGGAGGAGTGGATTGAAAAACAATTTGAAAAGCTCTATGACACAGTTGACTGCATGTCTGTGGAGACCACGTCTCTCTCTCTCTCTCTCTCTCTCTCTCTCTCTCTCTCTCTCTCTCTCTCTCTCTCTCTTTCAGACTTCTGACCTCTGCTTTGGTTGAATTTTTTGTTTATGGAGTGCTCCTGTTCTGGTTTGATTTGTGGAGCTAACATACTGACAAATTACGCTCATGAGGGTTGGCATGACACCGGTCAATGGCTGTCATTACAACAAGCTTCAACCCCCCACTCATTTATATGAGTTTATGACAAATGACAAGGCATTGTCGTGCAGTGCAGAGTATATAGCTATCCTCTGGGTGTTACAGAGAGAACGTATTATCTCTATTAAACTCTAATGGAACAGAAGAATGTGAAATTGGATCTGAAAGAGAGAAAGAGCTGTATATGAGGGATGTTGTGAATTACTAAGACCTCTGTGGAGAGCTGTGTGTGTGTGTGTGTGTGTGTGTGTGTGTGTGTGTGTGTGTGTGTGTGTGTGTGTGTGTGTGTGTGTGTGTGTGTGTGTGTGTGTGTGTGTGTGTGTGTGTGTGCAAGAATGGTGGTGTATTTAAACTGAATCAGAGAGCTGCCACCCTGCTCCAGGACAGGACCACCATAAACAGAGCTACAGGGGAAACAAAGGAAATGTCCTGTCACTTTCTATCAGACTCCATGTAGCCGCAGTCCCTCTGAAGTGGCATAGAGGCAATAAGACTATCCCCAAACCACAGGCACACAGTCTGCGATGGACAAGCTCACGCAAGCATACACACACATGTACACGCTAACGCATGCATGCACAAACTCAAAGACACACACACACACACAGTATCCCCTTCAGCAGTGATTTGTGAGTAATTTCATCCAGGCTGCTCCTGGTTGTGTCTCTGCTACAAATCACAGACATGCTCCCCATCAACACCTTTTGATCATGTCAACTGTTTCCTGTGTGGAGGAGCAGGAGTTGGGTTAGGGTCCTGTTTAACTCCGTTTAGTCGTCAGCTCCAGAGAATCCTCAGGCTCAGATAAAACTGTGGTCCACCAGGACAAGTGCTTAACCTGTATGAGGTGTTGAAAGAATAGGAGAGGGTGTCAGAGAGGTGGGAAGCATGACTTCAGTTTAAGCCATATTGATGTCTGAATCACTCCCAGAAGTTGAGTGTCTGATAGTATATGTTAGGGTGGAAATGTTGGCCTCGTCCTTTAGAGATAACAGGTAATCTATGTGACACCCTGTAAGACTGTTTAACAATACCCTGTAGACTGGATTGTGGTGCTGTGTGTGTTTTTATTTGATTTAACCTTTATTTAACTTGGCAAGTCAGTTAAAAACAAATTCTTATTTACAGTGACTGCCTACACCGGCCAAACTCAGACGACGCTGGGCTAATTGTGCGTCGCCCAATGGGACTCCAAATCACAGCCGGTTGTGATACAGTCTGGATTCAAACCAGGTTGTCTGTAGTTACGCCTCTAGCTGAGATGCAGTGCCTTAGACCACTGCGCCACTTAGAAGTGTGTGTGTGTGTGTGTGTGTGTGTGTGTGTGTGTGTGTGTGTGTGTGTGTGTGTGTGTGTGTGTGTGTGTGTGTGTGTGTGTGTGTGTGTGTGTGTGTGTGTGTGTGTGTGTGTGTGTGTTCGCTGACACTTCTCATTACCTTGTTAAAAGCCTGTGTTCAGTTTACATTTCCTTTATCTCTAATTGATAACCTGTGACCTTTTGACTCACTGCAGCGTGACTGACCTGAGTCACCTCTAAACAGAACCACAGACAGCACAAGACACTGGACAGAGATGAATGACACATTGATAACCTTTACAACTCGTGACCTTGCGACTACAGTATGAGGTTATATATGCACAAAGCAAAGTTCTGAGTTATTGGGAATCAACGTTTTCACATCCCACATCTCTGTTTTGTAGTGAAATATTCTTTCAGAACCTATTAAGGTCCTCACCTTAAAGTACCGTAAGTGCAGGGTATCAAAATCCTGAGACATTTGTAAATCATATATTTTTAAGGGGGTATAATAATGTTATAGTAATGTTTATAAACTGCTTTTCTCATCTCGTATGTATATACTCTATTCTATTTTACTGTATTTTAGTCAATGCCACTCCGACATTGCTCGTTCTAATATTTATATATTTCTTAATTCCATTAATTTACTTTTACATATGTGTGTATTGTTGTGAATTGTTAGATACTATTGCACTGCTGGAGCTAGCATTTCACTACACCCGCAATAATATCTGATAAAAATGTATATGTGACCAATAAAATTTGATTTGATTTGAAGAACTTAAGTTATGGCCATTCTTCTTAAAAAGTGGAAAAAATGTCAAAAGAGGACCAGAACCTATTATATGAATAATCAAGGACTTGGGACTATGAGGTTCTTGAGATAATTAGAATTTTTTAAGTTCATATCTCAGAACTCTTTTGTGATGTCTTCCTCTTTCATGACCCAATAAATATATCAATGTACATACAATGATGTTTTGTTGACAACCCAGCATTGTGTGATTGGATTGCAGTTATAATCTTATAGCATCATGTTGAAAGTGTTTGCGCAGATAGAACTTTCAATTATTATTATTTGCATTGTAGATTGAGCAACTAAATGTGAATAATTTATTTTTGACCAAAATGTCAGATAGAACCTTATAGTCCAAATTTCTGCTGCAGTTAATGTATTCTACATTACTCCTGTATGGTCTAACGGGTGCCAGCATCTGTGAGACCTCTAACATAAGTCCTCTTCATTAGGATTGTTGGTATTTCAAATAAAGTTTTCAGCTAGGTTTAAGACAGACACCATTGTCTGACCAGTTTATAGTAGGGTCTAGCATATCTTTGACTATGGGACTGTTTGATTTTTTTCTTTTCTTGTGTTTTCTTTAAGTCTGTAAAACTCCAGTCATTGTTTTTCTCTGTGTTTGTCTGGCGACTAGGGCTCTGATCAGTAATTAGTGGAAAGACCGACGCAGAAAACCACTCCAACAATTATATCAAACATCCAATCTGGCTGTGTGAGTAGAGCCCTGAAAAATCATCTGGTTTTCACTCACAATTATAGTAAATGTGCTGTTTATGCCAAGTCGAAAACTATTTGTCAAAATGGAACACATTTTTGGGGGACATGCATACATTGTACGTTTTTATGTCAGTTTGAGGTTCTGTTCTGTATTTGACATACTGTATGTATTTGTGTTTTGCCTCAAAATCAGTAGGTAGCCACAATAGAATGTTGTTTCTCTGTCTAGCGTAACAACATTTTACAGACAGAATGACTATGCAAGTTAAAAACAAGATGGAGCTCCATCTCCCTGTGTATTTTCTGCTGTTAAAACTGCACAGTGTTCTGGGTACTGTTTTTTTTTTTTTTTTTTTTAATTCATTCTAATTACATTTTAGCACCAGCTTTGAGTTAGCACACCTGTCTCTTTCCTGCACTTACCCGTCTGGTTGGTAGCAGAGCCCAGTAAACTGTTCCAGTGGCAGAACACAGTAAACTGTTCCAGTAGCAGAGCCCAGTAAACTGTTCCAGTAGCAAAGCCTGCTGCTACTGCCAAGGCTAAAACACAACATCACTGCTACTACCAAGGCTAAAACACAACATCACTGCTACTGCCAAGGCTAAAACACAACATCACTGCTACTGCCAAGGCCAAAACACAACATCACTGCTACTGCCAAGGCTAAAACACAACATTACTGCCCCTGCCAAGGCTTAAACACAACATTACTGCTACTGCCAAGGCTTAAACACAACATCACTGCTACTGCCAAGGCTAAAACACAACATTACTGCTACTGCCAAGGCTAAAACACAACGTTACTGCTACTGCCAAGGCTAAAACACAACATCACTGCTACTGCCAAAGCTAAAACACAACGTTACTGCTACTGCCAAGGCTAAAACACAACATCACTGCTACTGCCAAGGCTAAAACACAACGTTACTGCTACTGCCAAGGCTAAAACACAACATCACTGCTACTGCCAAGGCTTAAACACAACATCACTGCTACTGCCAAGGCTTAAACACAACATCACTGCTACTGCCAAGGCTAAAACACAACATCACTGCTACTGCCAAGGCTAAAACACAACATCACTGCTACTGCCAAGGCTAAAACACAACGTTACTGCTACTGCCAAGGCTGAAACACAACATCACTGCTACTGCCAAGGCTAAAACACAACGTTACTGCTACTGCCAAGGCTAAAACACAACGTTACTGCTACTGCCAAGGCTAAAACACAACATCACTGCTACTGCCAAGGCTAAAACACAACATCACTGCTACTGTCAAGGCTTAAACACAACATCACTGCTACTGCCAAGGCTAAAACACAACGTCACTGCTACTGCCAAGGCTAAAACACAACATTACTGCTACTGCCAAGGCTAAAACACAACGTTACTGCTACTGCCAAGGCTAAAACACAACATCACTGCTACTGCCAAGGCTATAACACAACATCACTGCTACTGCCAAGGCTAAAACACAACATCACTGCTACTGCCAAGGCTATAACACAACATCACTGCTACTGCCAAGGCTAAAACACAACATCACTGCTACTGCCAAGGCTAAAACACAACATCACTGCTACTGCCAAGGCTAAAACACAACATTACTGCCCCTGCCAAGGCTAAAACACAACATCACTGCTACTGCCAAGGCTAAAACACAACATTACTGCTACTGCCAAGGCTAAAACACAACATCACTGCTACTGCCAAGGCTTAAACACAACGTTACTGCTACTGCCAAGGCTAAAACACAACATCACTGCTATTGCCAAGGCTAAAACACAACATCACTGCTACTGCCAAGGCTAAAACACAACATTACTGCTACTGCCAAGGCTAAAACACAACATTACTGCTACTGCCAAGGCTAAAACACAAGGTTACTGCTACTGCCAAGGCTAAAACACAACATCACTGCTACTGCCAAGGCTAAAACACAACATCACTGCTACTGCCAAGGCCAAAACACAACATCACTGCTACTGCCAAGGCTAAAACACAACATTACTGCCCCTGCCAAGGCTTAAACACAACATTACTGCTACTGCCAAGGCTTAAACACAACATCACTGCTACTGCCAAGGCTAAAACACAACATTACTGCTACTGCCAAGGCTAAAACACAATGTTACTGCTACTGCCAAGGCTAAAACACAACATCACTGCTACTGCCAAAGCTAAAACACAACGTTACTGCTACTGCCAAGGCTAAAACACAACATCACTGCTACTGCCAAGGCTAAAACACAACATCACTGCTACTGCCAAGGCTTAAACACAACATCACTGCTACTGCCAAGGCTAAAACACAACATCACTGCTACTGCCAAGGCTTAAACACAACATCACTGCTACTGCCAAGGCTAAAACACAACGTCACTGCTACTGCCAAGGCTAAAACACAACATTACTGCTACTGCCAAGGCTAAAACACAACATCACTGCTACTGCCAAGGCTAAAACACAACATCACTGCTACTGCCAAGGCTATAACACAACATCACTGCTACTGCCAAGGCTAAAACACAACATCACTGCTACTGCCAAGGCTATAACACAACATCACTGCTACTGCCAAGGCTAAAACACAACATCACTGCTACTGCCAAGGCTTAAACACAACATCACTGCTACTGCCAAGGCTAAAACACAACATTACTGCCCCTGCCAAGGCTAAAACACAACATCACTGCTACTGCCAAGGCTAAAACACAACATTACTGCTACTGCCAAGGCTAAAACACAACATCACTGCTACTGCCAAGGCTTAAACACAACGTTACTGCTACTGCCAAGGCTAAAACACAACATCACTGCTATTGCCAAGGCTAAAACACAACATCACTGCTACTGCCAAGGCTAAAACACAACATTACTGCTACTGCCAAGGCTAAAACACAACGTTACTGCTACTGCCAAGGCTAAAACACAACATCACTGTTAGTGCTAATACTCAAATAGGCTACTCTCCTCTCTCCTCTACCCGGACTAGGGATGTGCTGACACTCTGAGCACGCTGCCAACTCAGGAGGTTCAAAATAACAGAGTACTTAGCCCACCTATTTGGAGAGCATTAGGATTGCTCCAGTCCGAGGCATTACTCTTTATCAAGTCAATACACTGGTCTGCAGAATTAGATTTTCCAGAAAATCACTTCAGTTCCGTCACTCAATGAGAACAGACAGGGCAGAGATATAACCCTACAAGTCTTTGATGAGCGACAGATCAGACAAAAAGACAGTACCATTGCCACATGTAAGGTCTATGTGAAATAACGACGAAGTGTAGTTTAGTAATGTGATGAATGTGCTGAGAGGTCCTTCCCCAGGTGGATAAATGACAGACATGTTGAGGTTCAGGGGAGAGTGTGTGAGAAAGTAGGCACTACATCCTTCTAACTTTTCTAACCTTTGGTTGCAAGTAAACCTTATGACTATGCATATGGCCTATTCATGGAATCTAAAGTCAACTGCAGCTGGCATCTGCATTTGTAGTGGTCCACCAAAGGGTTTAGGAATATAGATGAAGACCTCTGGGACAATAGGTAGTCGGTGATCAGGCCAACCACCATTGTGCGCGTCCACGCAGTCGTGGGTGAACAGGGAGTACAGGAGGAGACTAAGCACACACCCCTGAGGGGCTCCCGTGTTGAGGGTCAGCATGGCGGATGTGTTGTTGTCTACCCTCACCACCTGGTAGAGGACTTCAGATGGTCCAGGATCCAGTTTCAGAGGGAGGTGTTCAGTCCCAGGGTCCTGAGCTTAGTTATGAGCTTGGAGGGCACTATGGTGTTGAATGCTAAGATATAGTCAATGAACAGCATTGTCACGAAGGTTTTCCTCTTGTTCAGGTAGGAGCGGGCAGTGTGGAGTGCAATAGAGATTGCGTCATCTGTGACTCTGTAGGGGCGGTATGCAAATTGGAGTGGGTCCTGGGTGTCTGGGAGGATGGTGTTGATGTGTGCAATGACCAGCCTTTCATGGTTACTGATGTGAGTGCTACGGAAAGATAGTCATTTAGACAGGTTACCTTGGCGTTCTTGGGCACAGGGACTATGGTGGTTTTCAATGACAGCTTTCTATCATTGATGGAAAAATTTAAGCTAAACAGAAGTTAGGTGATGCAACAGGACAACAACCCAAAAACAAAGAAGTAAATCAACAACAATAGAATGGCTTCAACCGAAGAAAATAAGCCTACTGGAGTGGCCCAGTCAGAGTCCTGACTTCAACCCGATTTAAAATGCTGTGGCATGACCTCGAGAGCGGTACACGCCAGACATCTTAAGAATATTGTTGAACTGAAATAGTTTTGATAAGATGAATGGTCCAAAATTCTTCCTGACCATTGTGCAGGTCTGATCTGCAACTACAGAAAACATTTGGTTGAGTTTATTGCTGCCAAAGGAGGGTCAACCAGTTATTAAATCAAAGGGTTCACATACTTTTCCACCCTACACTGTGAATAGTACCTCCCGGGTGGCGCAGTGGTCTAGGGCACTGCATCGCAGTGCTAGCTGTGCCACCAGAGTCTCTGGGTTCACGCCCAGGCTCTGTTGCAACCGGGAGGTCCGTGGGGCGACGCACAATTGGCATAGTGTCGTCCGGGTTAGGGGTTAGGGAGGGATTGGCCGGTAGGGATATCCTTGTCTCAGTATGTAATAAAAAATGTATGCACTCTACTGTAAGATCAGATCAAATTTTCTGACCCATTTCTGCAGAAATCCAGGTAATTCCAAAGGGTTCACATGCTTTTTCTTGCAGACTGGGTCAGGGAGAGGTTGAAAATGTCAGTGAAGACACTTGCCAGCTGTGTGTACCTGTGTGTCTTTGTGTGTGTGTGTGTGTGTGTGTGTGTGTGTGTGTGTGTGTGTGTGTGTGTGTGTGTGTGTGTGTGTGTGTGTGTGTGTGTGTGTGTGATTCATGCCCTCCAGTAGAACCCTATTCCCCTATTCCCCAGTGTCTTTAAACAACTGTATCTCTGTACCATTTCGCCTCTGCCCCTCAGTCGCTGTAAAGGAGAGGAAGGAGAGAGAGAGGAGGAGGACTGTATTGGATAGGTCATAGTGACATGAGTATTTTCAATTACTATTATTTTTGTTGTATTTGGACATTGGGAATTGATTTAGTGATTTCTTACTAAAGTGACTTTCTTAAGGAGAGGCATGTTTCATTGTGAAAGGGGAAGTGTATCTCTCTCATTCTGTCCCTCGTGTAAGGTCCTTTGGATATAGCAGTCCTTTGTGAGAGTTGTGGTGGTCCCTGGTGGTGAGGGACATGAGGATAGTTGTAACTATGATGACAAAGGTCCACTCTGCCAGAGGGGGGCAGTCACGTACCACAAGACAGACAGTGATGTTTCAAAGCAAAGGCATGTCAGCTATGTCAAACCATAATATCATTCATCTGCAGAGATTTCTGTTTGTTTTTTTGTTTTTATCATAGGACGAGATGATGAATCATCGAGCATGAATTATACTTTCAGTGCCTGTAATTTATAATACTTATTAAATACTGGTGGTAAATGGGCTGTGTGCTGTTAGCTAGGTCTATAGCTTTAGTGTATGGAATATCATCATTAAAATACTGCAATTGTATTACAACTATTGGCTCATGCTAACAAAAGAGAAAATCTGTAACGACACCCTCAACAATCAAATGTCTCATCTCAATGTGTTGATATTTTAAATAGATTAACATGACCAAGCCCACCGTGGATTTTAGTTTTAAAAGGGACATCTGCAGTTCAAACAACAACGAAACGGTAATCCCGCCACAGTTTTAATAGAAATCTGAGGGCTGGGGGAGGACATTCTAATTCATAGACAACTATGGATACAAGGACTGAACAAGCGTGAGATTAATGTTATAGTTTTAACAAAGGCCGATATTCAATTAGATCGCGGAATTGTAAAATGCGCTATTTAAAGGTAATTTCCTATTGAGCTGACATTTACAACATTTACAACATTTACAACATTTACAACATTTACGGTGAATGTTGTCACCGCAAACACAGGAACCTTGACTTTAAAACGTGTATTGCGGACAAAGCCAATCAGATTGAATCCCAGTCCAAGTTTTGAGATTATACAGTATTTGTTTACAATTACATTATTTACAAACAATTGAGTAAAACAAGCTTATTTTGGGTTATGATGTGGTACAGCAGTTGAACTAAGGTCATTAGGCATTTAGAAGTTATATTATTCTAGAATCAAAGGGTATATACTGCATCATTAATTTAAAGTGCAACAATTTATGTACCAATTGCATTGCCCATGACATAGTAGCATTGTGGTAGTGTGGTAGAGTAACAGTCTCAAATATAACAAATAACAAGACAGGGTCAGTAAAACGAGGCTTTAGGAAGAGATTTTTATTAGAACAGTAGAGTACATCATCATCATCATCATCATCATCATGCCAAACACAGTCAATACCTGGTTTCAATGATGTTTCTAGAGACAAGATCTCTCTCATCATCACTCAATACCTAGGTTTACCTCCACTGTATTCACATCCTACCATACCTTTGTCTGTACATTATTCCTTTAAACTATTTTATCGCCCCCAGAAACTTCCTTTTACTCTCTGCTCTGGTAGCTCTAGGCGACCAATTCTCATAGCTTTTAGCCGTACTATTATCCTACTTCTCCTCTGTTCCTCTGGTGATGTAGAGGTGAATCCAGGCCCTGCAGTACCTGGCTCCACTCCTATTCCCCAGGCGCTCTCTTTTGATGACTTCTGTAACCGTAATAGCCTTGGCTTCATGCATGTTAACATTAGGAGCCTCCTCCCTAAGTTTGTTTTGTTCACTGCTTTAGCACACTCTACCAACCCGGATGTATTAGCCGTGTCTGAATCCTGGCTTAGAAAGACCACCAAAAATTCAGACATTTTTATCCCCAATTACAATATTTTCAGACAAGATAGAACGGCCAAAGGGGGCGGTGTTGCAATCTACTGCAAAGACTGCCTGCAGAGTTCTGTTATACTATCCAGGTCTGTTCCCAAACAATTTGAACTTCTACTTTTAAAAATCCACCTCTCTAAAAACAAGTCTCTCACCGTTGCCGCCTGCTATAGACCACCCTCTGCCCCCAGCTGTGCTCTGGACACTATATGTGAACTGATTGCCCCCCATCTATCTTCAGAGCTCGTGCTGCTAGGCGACCTAAATTTGAACATGCTCAACACCCCAGCCACCCTACAATCTAAGCTTGATGCCCTCAATCTCACACAAATTATTAATGAACCTACCAGGTACCACCCCAATTCCGTAAACACGGGTACCCTCATAGATATCATCCTAACAAACTTGCCCTCCAAATACACCTCTGCTGTTTTTAACCAAGATCTCAGCGATCACTGCCTCATTGCCTGCATCCGTAATGGGTCAGCGGTCAAACGACCTCCACTCATCACTGTCAAACGCTCCCTGAAACACTTCAGCGAGCAGGCCTTCCTAATTGACCTGGCCGGGGTATCCTGGAAGGATATTGATCTCATCCCGTCAGTAGAGGATGCCTGGTCATTTTTTAAAAATGCCTTCCTCACCATCTTGAATAAGCATGCCCCATTCAAGAAATTTAGAACCAGGAACAGATATAGCCCTTGGTTCTCTCCTGACCTGACTGCCCTTAACCAACAGAAAAACATCCTATGGCGTTCTGCATTAGCATCGAACAGCCCCCGTGATATGCAACTTTTCAGGGAAGCCAGAAACCAATATACACAGGCAGTTAGAACAGCCAAGGCTAGCTTTTTCAAGCAGAAATTTGCTTCCTGCAACACAAATTCAAAAAAGTTCTGGGACACCGTAAAGTCCATGGAGAATAAGATCACCTCCTCCCAGCTTCCAACCGCTCTGAAGATAGGAAACACTGTCACCACCGACAAATCCACTATAATTGAGAATTTCAATAAGCATTTTTCTACGGCTGGCCATGCTTTCCACCTGGCTACCCCTACCCCGGACAACAGCACTGCCCTCCCCTCTGCTACTCGCCCAAGCCTTCCCCATTTCTCTTTCTCCCAAATTCAGTCAGCTGATGTTCTTAATGAGCTGCAAAATCTGGACCCTTACAAATCAGCCGGGCTAGATAATCTGGACCCTTTCTTTCTAAAACTATCTGCTGAAATTGTTGCCACCCCTATTACTAGCCTCTTCAACCTCTCTTTCGTGTCGTCTGAGATCCCCAAAGATTGGAAAGCAGCTGCGGTTATCCCCCTCTTCAAAGGGGGGGACACCCTTGACCCTAACTGCTACAGACCTATATCTATCCTACCCTGCCTTTCTAAGGTCTTCGAAAGCCAAGTCAACAAACAGATTACCGACCATTTCGAATCACACCACACCTTCTCCGCTATGCAATCTGGTTTCAGAGCTGGTCATGGGTGCACCTCAGCCACGCTCAAGGTCATAAACGATATCGTAACCGCCATCGATAGGAAACAATACTGTGCAGCCGTATTCATTGACCTGGCCAAGGCTTTTGACTCTGTCAATCACCACATCCTCATTGGCAGACTCGACAGCCTTGGTTTCTCTAATGATTGCCTCGCCTGGTTCACCAACTACTTCTCTGATAGAGTTCAGTGTGTCAAATCGGAGGGTCTGTTGTCCGGGCCTCTGGCAGTCTCTATGGGGGTGCCACAGGGTTCAATTCTTGGACCGACTCTCTTCTCTGTTTACATCAATGATGTCGCTCTTGCTGCTGGTGATTCTCTGATCCACCTCTACGCAGACGACACTATTCTGTATACTTCTGGCCCTTCTTTTGACACTGTGTTAACAACCCTCCAGGCGAGCTTCAATGCCATACAACTCTCCTTCCGTGGCCTCCAACTGCTCTTAAATACAAGTAAAACCAAATGCATGCTCTTCAACCGATCGCTGCCTGCTCCTGCCCGCCTGTCCAACATCACTACTTTGGACGGCTCTGACTTAGAATATGTGGACAACTACAAATACCTAGGTGTCTGGTTAGACTGTAAACTCTCCTTCCAGACCCACATCAAACATCTCCAATCCAAAGTCAAATCTAGAATTGGCTTCCTATTCCGCAACAAAGCATCCTTTACTCATGCTGCCAAACATACCCTTGTAAAACTGACCATCCTACCAATCCTCGACTTCGGTGATGTCATTTACAAAATAGCCTCCAAAACCCTACTCAATAAATTGGATGCAGTCTATCACAGTGCCATCCGTTTTGTCACCAAAGCCCCATATACTACCCACCACTGCGACCTGTACACTCTCGTTGGCTGGCCCTCGCTTCATACTCGTCGCCAAACCCATTGGTTCCAGGTCATCTACAAGACCCTGCTAGGTAAAGTCCCCCCTTATCTCAGCTCGCTGGTCACCATAGCAGCACCTACCCGTAGCACGCGCTCCAGCAGGTATATCTCTCTAGTCGCCCCCAAAACCAATTCTTCCTTTGGACGCCTCTCCTTCCAGTTCTCTGCTGCCAATGACTGGAACGAACTACAAAAATCTCTGAAACTGGAAACACCTATCTCCCTCACTAGCTTTAAGCACCAGCTGTCAGAGCAGCTCATAGATTACTGCACCTGTACATAACCCATCTACAATTTAGCCCAAACAACTACCTCTTTACCTACTGTATTTATTTATTAATTTATTTTGCTCCTTTGCACCCCATTATTTCTGTCTCTACTTTGCACTTTCTTCCAATGCAAACCAACCATTCCAGTGTTTTTTTTTTTAGTTTTTATTTTACCTGCTGTGTTGTACTCACTTCGCCTCCATGGCCTTTTTATATTTTTATTTATTTATACATATATCTGTTTGCCTTCACCTCCCTTATCTCACCTCACTTGCTCACATTGTATATAGACTTATTTTTTTATCTTTTTCACTGTATTATATGTTTGTTTTTACTCCATGTGTAACTATGTGTTGTTGTATGTGTCGAACTGCTTTGCTTTATCTTGGCCAGGTCGCAATTGTAAATGAGAACGTGTTCTCAATTTGCCTACCTGGTTAAATAAAGGTTAAATAAAAAAAAAAAAAAAAAAATACAGCAGCATCGGTTTACTCCCTCATTTACACTCAGCAGTCCTGCTAGTGGTTGAAGTTGGCTGGAGATGACCGGTTTACTCCCTCATTTACACTCAGCAGTCCTGCTAGTAGTTGAAGTTGGCTGGAGATGACCGGTTTACTCCCTCATTTACACTCAGCAGTCCTGCTAGTGGTTGAAGTTGGCTGGAGATGACCGGTACAGAGAACCAGCACCTTTTATACTGAAGAATACCGGTTCTAAAATAGGAACTCTGGTACGGTAAAATTAAAGTCTGAGTACTTCAGTTATGCAGTATTTTAGTGTTCTTCAAAGTATGTCAGTACTTCCAGTAATCGATTGTGTGCCTTATATTTCCTACTGAAAATAGAGTATTTACACCTCAGTAACAGGTTAAGTTAACATGTACTGCCTCTAAGCTAAGAGCATACCATCAGAAACAACATGAAACATTACACAGTTATATTAACAAAGGTACACTAGAATGGCATTCACATGCAATTAGCACAGTGTCATACTGTTGGACCATAGGATTTACTCTTCAATGTGTATGTTATGTTCACAACTACATTCCAGGTTCTCTGTGTCTGTCTCTGTTGAGATATTCCAAAATGAAACACACATCCTGAAGTACATAGAAAACACATGTAAAGTACATACTGTAGTGATTCTGCTGAAAATACATAGAAGGACAGATACACTATGCTCCTGGAAAATAACACAATATCTGTATTTTGCTGGAAGAGTATGGTACGGTATGTAGTACATTTGCAGTCTGACATGGACAAATGGACATATACGTTACATTAGTGGTATGCTAACTATTGTAATAGAAGCCTGCATGTTCCATAAAACACCAGTGGTGTTTTTTTAATGAGTGGAAAGTATTTGCTCTGTTAGTTGGTCCTGTTTGCCAGCATGTACATGTTGCATTGCATTCGGAAAGTATTCAGATCCCTTGACTTTTTCCACATTTTGTTACGTAACAGCCTTATTCTAAAATGTGTTAATTTTTTCCCTCATCAATCTACACACAGTACCCCATAATGACAAAGCTAAAATAATGCATGAAGTCAAAGGAATTCTCCGTAGAGCTTCAAGACATGATTGTGTCGAGGCACAGATCTCGGAATGGGTACCAAAAAATGTCTGTAGCATTGAAGGTCCCTAAAAACACAGTGGTCTCCATCAATCTTAAATGGAAGAAGTTTGGAACCAGCAAGACTCTTCCTAGAGCTGGCCGCCCGGTCAAAATGAGCAATTGGGGGAGAAGAGCCTTGATCAGGGAGGTGACCATGAACCCGATGGTCACTCTGAAAGAGCTGCGTAATACCAATACTTGTTATATTTCAGTTTTTGCTTTGTCATTATGGGGTATTGTGTGTAGATTGATGAGGAAAAAAAACAATTGAAACAATTTTAGAATAATGCATAACAAAATGTGGAAAAAGTCAAGGGGTCTGAATACTTTCCGAATGCACTGTACATGTAGGTGTTATCATAAAGTAACAACAGGGTTATAATGATATAAAACAATAAAAAATAGATGTTACAAAATGTTTTCTGAAATAGATCAACTTCTATCAAATATTTTTTTCACAATGTACATATACATATCTATAAACATGTGTGTGTTGGAAACAAGTTTTGTTTGCAAATGTAGTAATTTATTCATTTAAACAACATGTGACAGAGTCGATGCAGAGACAACAAAGTTTTAGGGTTCTATTCTATCCGAATCGAGGACGTTCAGTGTTACAGCATGATTGAAATTCAAAGGCAATGTTCCCGCGTTGGCGGAGACTGCATTCACGGTAAACGCTGCATATGTCATCTCAATCATGAATTACTTTTACATTTCTATCACGCCAACTTTAACGCTCCGCGACACAGATTGAATAGTTAAACTGGGATGCAGGGGTTTGACTGAAACATAAATTGAAGAAAATATATTGAAATAAAGTCAACTTCAACGATGTAACATATTTTATACAGAACTCTGAACTAATGAAAAAGATTAACATCAAAACATCAAAACATTTGTGTCTTGGAAGGGAGAGATTATCTATACACTGAACACAATCACTTTCAGAATCTTGTTGGATACTTTTTTAACCTACTGCTTAATTCAATTGTTTATGGTGAAACAGCATCATGTAACAAGAAACCCGCAAACCATTCCCTTTTGTACAAGAATGTTTCAAAGCATATTTACATGTCTGATTTAAGTTAGAATAACATCTTTAGTTATAAATCCATGACTACTGAATTTTCAGTAGCCATGGATTTATTTTCTTGCAGTGCTCGGGCATCCTCCTCTCTCCTCAGAACTCTTCATATCTCATAGAATCTTCTCAACATCAAACCGTTGTGCTTTACATGACCTGTATATTATAATTGTCCTTGTGATACACACATAAGGTACATCCCTGCTCAGTCATGTATGTCATCAAACACTATCATCCCTTGTTCCAAGATAGTAGTGGTTAATAGAAGATAGCCACTAAATCTGGGTGGACAACAACGATGAGCTGTACAAAGCCATACTACTGCAGAGACAGAGCCATGTTTTCAATAGGTTATTCAATAGTAGAGAGAGCATGTAATTACATGAAGTCCAGTCCTCATGTTGGCTGACACTGTCCCTCCATGGTGCTGGGGCCACAGAGGCCAGCTGAGATAATAGAATATAATAGTACTGTATCATCCTGTGTCTCTGTGCCGTGTCACTGTAAACATGGGTGCCCACGCAGCCTACACATCGACCAGGGCGGGATATTGCCTTTGTTTCCAGTTGAGATTCTCTGTACAAAGTCAGTGTGGAACGAGTCTTTATCTCTGTATGGGGCAGAGGAGGCAGGGGAGGAGGTTCGGAGGGTGTTCGGGGACGAGGAAAGGGTACGTGGGTTGGGGGTTGGAGGGTCATGGGATTCAGTGGGTGAGAGGTCAGACGCTGCGGGGGGCTCTCTCCAGTTCGTGGGTCCGGCGGTTGCGGCCCTTCTGCCTCTCCTGCAGGTGTTTCCATTTGGCCGCCAGGCCGTGGGCGTGCACGTGGGTGTGCACGAGGCCCTGCTGCTGCTGCTGGTGTAGCTGGACCTGTTGGGATAGGTGTGCTTTCTGCCTCCTCTGCTTCCTCTCCCTCTTCCACACCTGCTCACAGAACTCATCCACGCTATTCAGGGTCGGGTGGTTCACTAACGACAGGAAGTCACGGTACCAAACCTTCTGATTGGGCGATTCCCGGGCTGTGGACGTGTCCCGGGCGGTGGTGTGTGTGGTAGCTGTGTGTGCGGTGTCTTCGTCATCACGATGAATGAGATCGTCGAGGCGTTCAGTGTCGATGACCTCCAGGGTGACCTTTAGGAGCGTCTGCATGAAGCCGTGTTCTACTGCCTGGCACACATACATCCCAGAATCCTTCTTGTCCAATGTGCGGATCAGCAAGCCCTGCTCCGTACGTACAAAACGATCCTCTGATTTGATCTGCACAGAAAGGAATAATACAATGATTACTTCACTTGACTTGATTTTACTTTACATACTAAGATAAACAGTACTACATTTGATATCCATTATTTTGAGTATTTTTTACAGTACAGTATCTAGTATCTATAGTAATACAGAAATCTGTATGATGTGCTGGAATCAGTATTTCATTAATTTATGGACATCATGATTGAAATGCTATCTGGAGTTGTACAGTATGTCGAAGATTTCGTGAAAGCAGGTTTCATACGTCTTGTCTTCGGTCGTCATTGGCTTGTTGGTACTGCCAGTAGGTGAGTGCTCTCTGGGACTTGGCGCTACACTCTAGGAACGTACTGCTGTTCTCCACTCCATACACCGTCTTATCCAGCACCGTGGGCTGTCCATTCAGGTTATCTACAGACACACACAAATAGTAGTGTGAACACTACATGAACTCAGCACCATTATAATGTGAATAGAGGAATACTGCATGAGGAGGTTTGTTTGTAAATACATACCTTGATGCTGCAGATCTGAACACTGGGTTAAAGGGTCTCCGTTCCTGATGTCCTGTCTCCTTGTCCTCCTGCAAAAACACATGTCAACTGTGAGTTTGTGAATGTGCACGTGCATGTGTGTGGTTCTGGATGTGCTGTGCTGGTGGTTGTGAGCCAGGCTGATAAACTAACACCAGTGAGCTTCATACCACTGTAGACCACAGGCTTGGTTATAATTACAGGGTAGTTGAGACTGAGGAATTCAGACCTAATTAATCAATCACTCACTCTAACTGCTACACAGACTGAATCACAGTCACACTCAGTCACGGATACAGAGGGGTTGGATTCCAAACACACACACACACACACACGTATTGTAAATAATGACGGAACAAACAACGGAATATCCAGAGTGAAAAACAAAACAGAGATTTATTAATTGAGAAAGAACTAGTGTCTTCTCTCACATATAATCTCTTCCCTACAGGGCTGTTTTCTCAGAGAGTATGAGAGTATTCAGAGTCTAAAAGATGTAGAAATATGAGACCTTCAGGCTAAATCTCAAATCAATAACCCAGTGGAGACTTTGAGTGGGTGGAAGGCTACAGTGCAGAACTCACTCACACACACACACACACACACACACACACACACACACACACACACACACACACACACACACACACACACACACACACACACACACACACACACATACATACATACATACATACACACCCTCCTCCTATACACAGCTAGAACTGTTAACACTTTATTTCACCCTGCGTTCACCCAGACATTCTGCCTGCAGGTACGACTGACACTGGTTCTCATTGCCAGTAAACACAGTTCAGGTTATTCTTCTGTGACTCAGTGAGAAATGTGACCTGGCTACCTTCAGGGCTTTCTGGCTCCAACACAAGGTCTGCTCTATTCATCATCAGACCCACGATAACAGAAACACAGCTAGCTGACATACTGTATATCCTTAATCTGTGGACATGAACAATCCCTCCGATCTGATTTTCTCTTCTTCATAGTGTACCCACTATGTGCAGTCTTTGAATGAGAATAACACTGCTTGAAAGTTAACTATGCAATGAGTGTGTGTGCGTGTGAGCATACCTCTTGGCCATGGGAAAGTATCGTGAGCACTCGGTCCCGTCCCAGGCACAGTAAGGGTCTCTAGCCAGACAGCACTCAGCACAGGCCTTCCCGTACACCTCACAGCGATGCAAAGGCATCTGGGATACACCCAGCTCTGAGCCGAGGTACAACTGTTGCTGTGGAAACAGAGAGAAAATATTCAAGATACCTGATCAAATTGATGCATTATTTATATATTACGCATAATGGTTTATACATTTTCTCAGAGCCCCGTAGTGTTTTTACAGTAACAGAAAGGCCACATCATATTAATATTGGTGTTCGGCACCTTCTATAGCACACTAATACAGTTTTCTTCCTTCCCACGTATTAGAAACCAGTTGATTGACATCCTAACAATGGACTTCTGTCTTAGTCAGCATCGTGTTAAACTCTTATAATGAGTGTCTCTTTTCTCTCTATAAAGCCCTCAGGCTAGGTGTGTCACCCATGACATTGACAGGACACATCAAGTCTGTATTAGGAATACAATGCAATTCTATGAATAGCATAGCTTTCATTCAGTTAAATTCTTCTTCTATGGTAGTGTCCCTCTCCTCTGCAGCTCAGTGTGTGAGTTGGCGTGTTGAACCCTAGTTGGCGTTGATGAAAGCTGACTACTAGTGAGAAACACTCCTCCTTCATTACATATGAATGTAGCTGATTCTGTATGTCAGAAAGATGATGTATCCCTATTTAGAGGCTGGATCTGTACACCTGTCGTTTATGAAGCAATACCATTTGATTTGTAGCTTCACAAAGGCCATGGTTCTGTAACGTAGGAATGCCTCGTTTGTTTTCCCGTATAAATGTTTATTGTGACATCCATTCCTTGTCTGTCCTGCTCATGTCATGAGGGATATGATCAGAGTTAGTTACCTGCTTTGTAGAGAGTTTCATCACTGTAATAGCAGCTTGTTCCTGGGAGAAAATACATGAACAATTGTACAAACACATAAGCCAATTGTGATACGTTTGTGTTATCATCGTACCTTAGCTGTATGAGTAATATGTATGTACTAATGTAGTGTACATGTCCTTTTAGCTGTATACTATATAAGTGGATGTAAGCTACCCTGAACACAGTCATCTCCTCCAGTAGAATCTCCTCCAGGTCATGCCAGGACCCTCTGGGGATGGACACCACCTTCAGCACTGTCCCTATATCTACAACACACACAACGTACACACATTACATTACTCAGTGTCTGTTTGTGTGTGAGTGCGTGTGTATGTGTGTATGTGTGTATGTGTGTATGTGTGTGTGTGTGTGTGTGTGTGTGTGTGTGTGTGTGTGTGTGTGTGTGTGTGTGTGTGTGTGTGTGTGTGTGTGTGTGTGTGTGTGTACCTGTGCCTATGAACATGACGTCATACTGTCCATCCTCTGCCTCTACACGGTCCACCACTATCTGTGTGAACTGGTAGTCTGTGTCTGTCTTGACTATGATTGGTCGGTTGTTGATGGGGTAGACGGGGTTAAACATCGCCGGGTGACCTCTGGCAAATGTTATGACATCATCGGGCAAGTCCTTAGTCGAATCAAATCCACCGAACGTCTTGCTGGGGCACTGTGGATTCAAATACACCCATTACAATGTGAATCCTTACTTTCATGTCCCATTTCATTCACTAGTTTACAATACTGTATATGGTAACACTTCTAAAAGTGCTGTAAATGCTTTATGTATAGCTCCTTCAAGTAAAGTGTGCCCCTCCCCCACCCAAAGGCCCCGTCACGCCCTTACCGTTCCGGGCCGTGGGTATGGTACCCGTCCCTGGAAGGGAACCCACTGGTAATTAGGGCCGTCTCTGTGGGCATAGGGACCTAGAAACACCCTTCTGATGTCTGCCATGCTGTACAGACACACTGCTGAACCCTTGAAGATGTTACTGAGGTAGACAGAGAGAGAGAGAGAGAGAGAGAGAGGGAGAGAGGTTAGATACACACAGCTCCAGCAAAAATCTTCAACAGGATCCATACACCTCCAATGGGAGTTTAAACAAGTGACTGACAGGTGTATGTACCTGGATGTAGTGAACACTGCATAGATAATGGGGTTCTTGGGATCCTTAGAGCTCATCAGAAACGCATCCTCTGAGAACAAAAGCAACGTTGAAGTGTTAGTATCGAGAACAAATCACAAGACAGTAGCATTAGAAATATACTGCAGATGATTTTGTTTCCCCATAACATATCCACACACACTACAGCCCCTCTTCATACCCACACAGGCACAGACACATGACATAGAACACAACACATGTGCAGTGGTAGTTAAACACTCACGTAGTTCGTCAAAGTGAGTGTCTATGCCGTTGAGTCCAGGTACAGAACAGACCAGTCTGGCCTTCAGGAACGTGGTCCACTTATTCACTAGACTCCTGTGGCCTCCAAAGTCATTCTGATAGAGGGAAACACACCAGAGTCCAGAATGAACCTCTCAAACATTTACTACATCCCGCCTATAAAACAACACTACAATGCTGCATTTTAGAACTATGATTGACACCCGAACAGACAACAACGGCTTAATGCAGTCTTACAGATTCTTCTATTACTTTATCAAGACAAAAGTGTCTTGAGTCTGCGTTTGCGTGTTTGTTTTTCTGCACACGTCGACACAATACAGGCTCCCAGTGTGAGAAAAGAAACACATCCACACCCAGATCCACAGTGATTTATTACGCTCTATTAAGGCTGACACGCTGTATAATGAATGGATTGTGTTGAGTAGAGAAGAGCAGATTTCTCACATACTGAGAAATCAGGCTGGGAGGTTGTGCACGCTACTCGGTGGCTGAGGAGACACTAGTCTGTGCCAATACTAGCCATTATCCTAACAGTACCACCATTGTTACGTAGTCTCTCTGTAGTCTCTCTGGCTCCAGTGTCATGTATTAACCACCTTTCCCTCTCAGGTTTCCCTCAGTAAGAAGAGAGCCACACCAAACACAACACACTTCACAGCTAAACATAACCTGAGAGGAGAGAAATACCTGGTTATGAAAGCATCCGTTACGGAAAACACGCTGTCACTCATTTACTCTGTTAGAGATAGAGGAAGCTGTTGAAGTCTGAGGTGTCTGAGTGTGTTTGTGTGTGTACCTTGCAGAGCTGTCCGATGCGTGCTTGAGTAGCCTTCCCTGCGTGTTCCCCATCCATAGCATTCTCTCTGAAGAACAGGTAGATCTTGTCATCCTCTTGGTTGTCACTCTCTGGTATCATGTGGACACTCACAAACCTGGGGTCTACACAAAAATATATATAATTTAACAAATAATGAAATAGGGAATCCATGACTTCTTCCCCAGTAAAAACTTTAACATACTGTGTCTGCTACCACTCCCTCTCTGCAGTCATGTCAATAACACAGAGGATTTAACACTCGCTCTCCACTGTCTTCTCTGTTATCTTACTCTGAGAACAACTTTCTGTCTCAGCTTCTGTCTGTTTGTCTTTTTAGATTCTGTCATTGAGACACTTTCTACCTCAAATTAAGATGGTTTTAATCCGTCTCGTCTGCATGCCAACAGAATGTTAGCTAGCTGAGCTAAAGCCTAGGCATCCGCTTGGGGAGCTAACACAAGTCTTCAAGAATCAAGCAAGGTAACTCATCAGGCAAGCATAGTTCAATGAACTGAGAACATCAGAACTGAGAATGTTCTTTATCTCCATCTCACCATTCAGCCAGCGAGAGTCGTGTTGCTCTGTTCTGATTGGGTGATGCTGTCCCAGCGTACGAAAAATGGCAAAGTCTCTCCCCATGAAGTCAGCTGACGTCCCAGAATAGAGTTCGCCATCTGAAGGACAGAGGAGGATGACAATATCAGATGTGTGTGTGTGTCTCATAACCTTTCATGTACAGGTGTCAAGTGTCTGTATTAGTCTGGCAGGTACATTATGGTGCCTGCAGGCTTAACAATACAGGTAGAATGTGTTGTCACAAGGAACACTTTAATCTACCAGATAACGAACCAGAACGAGGAAGAGACTCAGGGCCAGGTAGCTGGCTGCATGAAAGGAGGGAGGGGGGAGAGAGAGAGGAGGGGAGACACGAGAAAGAGGAGCGAGTGAGAGAAGGAGAGAGGAAAGAGGAGAGAGAAAGAGAGAAGGAGGGAGACAGGGGTGAGGAGAACGAGGAGAGAGAGAGGAGGAGGGAGACAGGGGTGAGAGGAGAAAGGAGAGAGAGAAAAGGAGGGAGACGGGTGAGAGAAGAAAGAGGAGAGAGCAACAAAGGGTTCATGAGCTGGCAAATGACCATCTTTTGGTTGGGGTGATGTGATGTCATATAGTATAACTGGTTCTGGTGATGAACATGGTGAAGAAATAAAGCTGACACACACAGGTTTGCACATACACATCTACCACTCTTACAGGCTTGGAAATTAGAGTGTGTCCACTGTAGAGCACTACGAATGATGAACACTATACTGCAGGGCTGCCCAACCCTCTTCCTGGAGATCTACTGTCCTGTAGGTTTTCAGTCCATCCCTAATTTAGCATATCTGATTCAGCTAGTTAAGGTCTTGTTGAGCAGCTAATTAGTAGAATCAGGTGTGTTAAATTAGGGTTGGACTGAAAACCCACAGGACGGTAGATCTCCAGGAAAAGGGTTGGGCAGCCCTGCTATACTGCATATATCCAGCCCTGTCATTTATCCACTTCCTCTTAACTGTAAATATGCATAATGAATGAGTGGCGATGAGAGAAGAAGTTTATCCTCCTCTTTATGTGTGTGAAAAGTTCTGGGGTAAATTGGTGCCTTGATAAAGAAAGTTGAGTGTGTGAGTTTGTTTTGGGTCACTCACCAATGAGCATGGATGCTGTGAGCAGCTTGGGGTCATAAGGGCTCTTCCCTCGACCGTTCTCTATCTGGGGCTCCAGCCTGAACACACTGTCCTGTTTACATAAGAAATAGTTCCAAATATAGAGCATTTAGAACTCTGATTTTACCGCAAAGTCCGATTGACATCAATGCATGATGTTGGCGTCTTGGAAAATCTCTATTTTTGCAGATTTTGATATTTTACATTCTCATAGAGCTGGGCTCTCCAACTCTGTTCCTGGAGAGCTACCATCCTGTAGGTTTTCACTCCAACCCCAATCTAGCACACCTGGTTCTAATAATTAGCTGGTTGATAAGCTGAACCAGGTTAGTTACAACTGAGGTTTGACTGAAAACATACAGGAAGTTAGCTCTCCAGGAACAGGGTTGGTCACCCCTGTCATAGAGTCACTTTAACAAGTGGGCCCAGCCGGGCAGTTAAGAGCGGGGACGACTATTCTCAGAGACATTCTCCCTCTCTAATTCTCTGCAGTCTAATGAATAGGAAACACATTTATAAGCCTGACTCACTGACATTACGAAGAGGAGACATAGAACACACGCAAACACACAGCGTTTCATTTGTAAAGTAATGAATTGAGGATGTTTTGGACGATGGAATTTTCCACCTCATTTACTTAACGAATAAAACCATTTTTCTTCAGGCCATCAGTGAATCATTATGATTCAGAGAATACCGCCACGGTTTATGATTTTAAATCGAAAGCCAAAACCATAATCACACATTATAGTGTAGAGTTTTTGTTAATACTGTAATCTGGCTGCAGCTCATATAATGCTTGAATCAGACAGCAAAAACCATGACATTCCCTCTTCCATGGCTTGTGTTGTCATAATGGTCAGTAAATAGTCGAATACTAGAGAGTAAGCAGACTGATGGGTGGGCAGAAAGATGAAAACATGTGTGAATAGTTACAATGCAGGTTGGTATACCTCTAGTTTCTTCCCCACCTCCAGGTAGGCACAGACAGGGTGGAAGGCTCCGGTTCCACATACATACAGATGGGTCTGGTTAAATGGCTGTAACACCTTGATGAAATTAGAGCATTCACTCTGGAGATAGAAAAAGAGAGATATTTTGTATATATTTTTTAACCTTCATTTCACTAGGCAATTCAGTTAAGAACAAATTCTTATTGACAATGACGGCCTACACCGGCCAGACGCCGGGCCAATTGTGCGCCGCCCTATTGAACTCCCAATCACGGCCGGATGTGATTCAGCCTGGGTTCAAACAAGGGACTTTAGTGATGCCTCTTGCACTGAGATGCAGTGCCTTAGACCGCTGCACCACTGCATATCATGGGTACGCAGGAGATAAACAGACTATGAAAACAACTATCATACACAGAGAATAAAGCTTTCTGAAGCTGTTGGGGAAAAATCATGTCCTGTTGATTTGGGTCAAAACCCAGTTTGTCCATCAGAAGTAAGCACTCCTATCCAGAGCTGATCCACTGGACAGAGAAAAGTGTTAACCCTCTCTGGACTTAACACAACATCACATACAGTAGAGCTATGCTGGAAAACAAAGATTTAGGTTGAGGGAATAAAGGGCATCTGATATCAGAATGAAAGGGTTGTCCTGTCTGAATAATCTATTAACCTGTTTGGGCTGCAGGGGCAGTATTGAGTAGCCGGATAAAAGGTGCCCATTTCAAACGGCCTCGTACTCAAGTCTTGCTCATACAATATGCATATTATTATTACTATTGGATAGAAAAAACTCTCTAGTTTCTAAAACCGTTTGAATTATATCTGTGAGTAAAACAGAACTCATTTTGCAGCAAACTTCCTGACAGGAAGTGGAAAATCTGAAATCGATGCTCTGTTCTAGGGCCTGCCTATAAATGTACTTGATATATATCAGTATACATGCACTTCATACGTTTTCCACTAGATGTCGACAGGCAGTGAGAGGAGAAATGAAGTGTGTAACTTGATCTGGGGTCGAACAAAAGCTCTTTGTATGTCGTGTCACCAGTTTCCTGTTTTCTGGAGAGCGCGTGAAGGGACCTGGTTTTGCCTTCTGTACAGCTGTCGTTATAGACGACTAATATCTCCAGCTTTGATTTTATTTGATACATGTGACAATATCATCGTAAAGTATGTTTTTCAATATAGTTTTATTAGATTATTGAAATTGTTGCGGGACGTTAGGCGTGTTGGGTTGTGTGCCTTTGTTCAGGAAGGAGAGCTTCGCGCCACTTTGCTAGCTTTCCGTGCTAATTGACCGGAGAAGAGGACATTCTAAATCCAAACAACGATTGTTCCCGACAAAGGACCCATTGTACAACATTCTGATGAAAGATCGTCAAAAGTAGTACCCATTTTATGATGCTATTTCATATATCTGTCGAACATGTGAAATAGTTGTTTGCGACCAGATTTTGGGTACTCTCTCGCTATACCTAAGCTGGATGTCGTAATGAAGTTATTTTTAGAATTCTAACACATCGATTGCATTAAGAACTAGTGTATCTATCATTTCCTATACAACATGTATTTTTTAGTAACGTTTATGTATAGTTATTTGGTCAGAATAGTTTAGTGCCATAAAAAATTCTGCACATTCTGGGAAAAAGATGCTACGTTAGCACAATGTATAACCACTGATTTCAGCTCTAAATATGCACATTTTCGAACAAAACATAAGTGTATGTATAACCTGATGTTATAGGACTGTCATCTGATGAAGCTTATCAAGGTTAGTCAAAAATTATATATCTTTTGCTGGTTTATTCGCTATCGCTAAAGTGCCTATTGCTATCGCTAACGTGCCTTGATGAATGAATGCGGTAGTGGGGTAGGCTATTGTAGTAAGCTAATATAATGCTATATTGTGTTTTCGCTGTTTTATGATGAGTGTTTAGGTATTTGACGTTGGTGTCTGTAATTACTCTGGCTGCTTCGGTCCTATTTGTGACGGTAGCTGTGATGGTAGCTGCAATGTAAAACTGATTTATACCTCAAATATGCACATTTTTCAAACAAATCATAGATTTATTGTATAACATGTTATAAGACTGTCATCTGATGAAGTTGTTTCTTGGTTAGTTTGGTTGGTTCTTGGTTAGTTAGGTTGGCTTTGTGCATGCTACCTGTGCTGTGAAAAATGTCTGTCCTTTTTTGTATTTGGTGGTGAGCTAACATAAATATATGTGGTGTTTTCGCTGTAAAACATTTAAAAAATCGCACATGTTGGCTGGATTCACAAGATGTTTATCTTTCATATGCTGTATTGGACTTGTTAATGTGTGAAAGTTAAATATTTCAAAAAAATATATTTTGAATTTCGCGCCCTGCACTTGAAGTGGCTGTTGTCATATTGTGCCCGGCTTCGGGCTTGCAGCCCAAAGAAGTTAATAATATTACAAGAATATGCAGGGAACTACTTCAACTACATGTGAATAACAATGTTGGGGAAAGGAACAGCCCTGATTGGTTATACTGTACCAATGACATCATGCCCAGGCCAGCTGAGTGAGTGCTGTTTCTGCTGTTTCAGAGATAATCCAGACTGTTGTGCTGTGTAATAACGCAACAACTCGCTGTTCAGATTGAGGCCAGTAATCTGTAATTCTCAGTTTTTCTCTCTTTATTTAATGATCTCTATATCTCTTTCCTATATTTCTATCTCCATCTCCCCCTCCCCATATACACTGAATGACCTCTCTCCTATCCTGACTCCTGATCAGAAAGGCTCAGGGACATGTGATGAGTATTGAAACAGCTGGGATTTTATGATGGACATCAACAGTGAGACTTTTTAATGCAGAAACGTCCCTGCAACTAGCCTGCAACGCACCAGCAACCTTCCCACAACAATAAAATGTTATGAGCATTACATACTGTAACCTCATCTAAGTTTACTGTTTAGTGTAGTGAGTGTAGGGTGTCTGTCTCCATGCTGTAAAGCCTGTTTCCCGTGATCTGTCAGCACATGCCTGAGCAGGCAACAGGCCTGACCTCAAATGAAAATTAATGTCATCACACTGATGGGAAAAAAGAGAAAACAGAACCACAAATAATGCATGACTAAATTGATCTGACTTTATCAACAGGAAGCAGCTCTGTTGATTGGGTATGCCTTTGTTGTCCTCCAAAGAGCTGTCTGACATTTCAGGGTGATTTAGCTGGTTGTGCAGATGTGCAGATTTCATTATTTTGTCCCTGGCTCTGTGTATCACCCTCCTTTCTTCATAGATGTAGAGTAAATTAGAAATGTCTGCTTCTATTATTTTCTCTCTCTCATCTCTCTTTCACGGTCTTCCCTGCGGCATGTTCACAAGTGCCTTTGTTCAAGTTCATCAAAGGGCATCTGTAGTCCTGCTACCTCTCTCCTTCTCCCCTCTGCCCTCTTTTTCTTCCTCTCCTCCCTGTCTCCTCTGCCCTTCACACACAAAGACCATCCTTCAGGGCTCCCCGCTCATCCCTTCCAGAATGTTTACAGAAAACACACACACAAAAGACCTGATGGCCCTTCAAATCAACCCCATACAAACTCAGCATAGCTTGACCTTGTGCCTGTGAACTCAGTGAGGCAGACGCAGCGGAGCTATGATTTTATGTTGCAGGCAACACATGGCCCCAGGCTGTGTCTGAGAGGGAAGTCAGAAGGAGAGAGATGGAACTCTCTCTCTGAGTCTTTACACAATGTACTGCTTGCATTCAGACAGATATACAGGACAAATATACACGACTGAGCTAGTCATGCAAGGAGGACATATGTAGCATAGAGGTGCTGCTGGTATCGACATCACTCTTCTTAGACTGAGGAAAACACACACCTAAATGATCTTAATATAGCAGTGGGAATTTCTAATGCCATATGACTGTGTAGACAGAGACCATGCTCTATATAACAAATACCCATGTCTCTACACAGCCATAGCTGATGTTACAGTAGGACACTGCTCCTGTGTTGAAAGCAGTGATTGTAAGCCCATTGGCTGTCCACTGTTAGCCCCGTATCCCAGTGGTTAGGCCAACTGTTCTATTGTTAGACCAGGGGAGAACGACTGTCCCCTCGCATTGAGAATTTCAAGTTGAAGGCTGACTGCAGTACTGCAGGCATTGTTTCCAGAACACAGGATACCCCATTATAGTGAATCGGAAAATGACAATCTTTGTGGTCAATATTGGTGGCTATATATATAAAAATTCAATACAATCATGGTACCAACAATTGTTTCTATTTCACCTGATGTATGTCCTTGAACTGATTACTTTAAAATCACACACAGACAAAGGATCATTTAGTTGCTATTGGTAGTCTGCAGTACCCCAGTCGGCTTTTAACTTAAGATACACTGAGCTAGCCTGCAACGTCACTTCGTAGAGTAGCTCACACTCTTCATGCAATATTTCCAAAAACATGTAGCAAGATGGTGACATGTTGATATGACACTTCCTGATCTTCAAATGTGCCACTGGGCATTCTCATAGGAAACAATAGGGTGACTTCAGTTGATTGGACTCTAGTTGATTAAGTTCATGTAATGTCTCTATCTTGGCAAGGAGATTATGATCAGATTCCGAGCTTCCTGTTCATGTGTCAACACACAGATGACATAAACCCACTGTAGTGTAAAAAGTAATACTTCGGGAGGGAGAGATAGTGTGAGATGAGGTAACTACTCACCATTAGGTCCTTTCCTGCCCATTTACACTCGTCTCTTCTGGAGGTGGAGGCAGGCCACGGGATCTACACAGACACAGAGAGATAAGGATACTTCACTACACAATACACATAGATACAATAACCTTAATCAGCCACGAGCAATCCTAACTTCAACCAGTCCCTAACCCTAAACCCTCACCCAAGCAGCTGGTCAGCTAACAGGCCTTAATTTAGCTGAGGTGGTTCTGCCAGCAATGTTACTGCAAAATGTACTTTTGTAGGAGGAAGCTCATATTTTATGAGATTTCATTGATGTGTATGTGTCTGCTTGCGAGCCTGTGTATGTTCACATGTGTATATGTGTGTGGTGGGGGTAGTGGAGTCCCAATGCGATTTGTTCTCCACTTTGTTTTCGATTACGCATTATTCATCCAGGTGTGCGTGGCGTGGCTAACATGCCAGTGTGAGATCCTGCACGACAGCTCAGATCTGAATTAATCATCAGCCACTTCTCTGTAGAAACCATGGAGAATGATAGAGGCATCTATGTGCCAAAAGGCTGTATTAGCATGGGCAGCGCCATTGAGAGCTTCCACCATTTTAATGTAGTCACCTTGGTGGGACTTCCAACGTTATTGGCCTATCCCTCCTGGTGACCCTGTTAGAGTCATCTTCAAATGGGTCATCAGGAAGGATCAGCCAATTGTAAAGAAGAAAATGTAATTCTTAAAAATGGAGATTGCCTCAATAGCACTGCCTATGCTGTCACAGACGTTATAATGGCACAGATACAAAGATGAGTCCTCTATCTGTCTCTATGGTAGAAACAGAGTCCCTGGCTGAAACTGGCTAAGACTGACAGGGGTGAGGTAGCTACAGATGTAAGATCTTAATTTGATCACCCTGTTGCAGGATAATTTTCCTGAAATGCAGGAAATGTTAAACTTGTAGTGTATTTGAGGTTTTAAAAGGTTTCTGAAGTTTGTAATTTCCACTTTGAAATTTCAGACATGATTTTCCCTTACGAAAAATGTATCAACCCCTACAAAATTGTTCATTAACTATAATCCACATTATAATTCACATTTCCTTTTGCTGCAGGATTATTTTCCTTCTGTAGCAAACTGGCTCGAATGAAGATCCTACATCTGTATAGTCAGACAGACTACAAGCAGACTATGGTGTATATATGCAAGTGTATTGATTATAATGCGTTATAAGTGTATTGTAACTGTTACCTGTGCCATATCTCTGCTGATGTTGACTAGGTTGAAGGAGAAGATGTGGTCCTTGGCTCCCACCACCAGACGACCCTTCTCCTCGTCCAATAGGAACGTGTGGTAGGCAGAGCTATTCACCTGGCCCTCAAACGTCACCAAGTTATTGGACTCCAACATCTCTGGAGAGGAGAACAGAGAGAGCGAGAGAGAGAGAGCATTAACAATTAGTAACATTACTTCCTATGGTATCTGATATACTCAGGTAATATTAGACTAGAGAGAAATATAGATAGTTTGAAAAAGGGAATTAGTGAAGTCTTAGCATACAGCATCTAATAGAACAGCATCTTATAGAACACATGTTGACCTGTCTCCTCAGTATAGTCATAATGTCAGAGGGGAAACATCCCATCCCCACGTGAAGACACATCCTACACTCTCCCCATAGCAGAACCCTTTGAAGAACCCTTTTTGGTTCCTGTAAAAAAATGTAATGTTCCACAGGGTTCTACCTGCAACAAAAAAGGTATCTAATTGGAACCAAAAAGGGTTATCCTATGGGGACAGCTGAATAACCCTTTTGGAACCATTTTCCTAAGAGCAGCAGGGACAGGATCTCAGCTCCAAAAGCCTAGGGAGGTACCAGAAAGAGAGGGTGCTTTGGCTGAGATTTAATTAAAAAAATGGTAGTGTGTTCTCTCTTGCCCAATCACACATTTTCCCTCACACCCTCATCCCCACACTAGTTTGTGTCCAAAAAAATGTATTCTATGAATCAGATGCAATGACCAAATGGAGGCAATGACCAAATGGTCTGGCTGGGGGAACTGACCTTGACTGGCCAGCCAAGCAGAACTGGACCACAGAACAAACTCACAGCAGAAAACAGACAATTCTCCATACAGAATTACCAGCCTGTCTCAGAGTAGACACTGGCGAAATGACTGCAAATTGTTGTATGAAAATGTGCACAACATCTGTAACAACCACCATTGAACATTCCACAAAAGTTCTCATTAGGTTTCCAGCTAATCTAATAACACAATGTATATGTACCAGTAATGTTTTCCCAGCAAACCATCATTGGTTCAGTGAACGTTCCCAGAACATTCGTTAGGTCGCTGCAAATTTTCTCATAACACAAGAACTGTCCATTTGTGGTGATGATTATAGAATGTTTGTATAAAACAATCGGCGGATGTTGCAGGAACTTTCCTACAAAATAAAACATTTAGGGAAGTTCAGCGTTACGAATGAAATTTAAAGGCAATGTTCCCGCTTTAGCAGAGACTGCATTCACGGTAAAGGCTGCATATGTCGGCTCAATCGGATGTTACCTTTAAATTTATATTGCGGAATCTGTAAAGCTGAATCATTACAGATTGCATAGATTCCTTAATCTATTATTTAAGGTTCCCAGAATATTTCATTAGGATGTGGGAACAGTCTGGTGAGAACATTGTGGGGACATCACAAAATATATGTTCCCAAAATCCAATTGTACGGATGAGTCTACAATGTTTTTTTTAGGGTGCAAAAAATATTCACCTGATTCCACACAAAACTGTCCACACAATAATATTTCTCGCTAATATGTATCTTGTCATATCCCCACAATGTAAATAAATGTGTTAGGACATTTTTAAGAAAATAAAACGTGTTCTGGGAATTTTCTTGCAACATCAGGCAACAGTTTTTTGCAACCTAATAGAAAGATTGCAGTAATTAGCACAACTGGACAGTTGTGTTTGGAAACTCTTTTTGGAATCTCACACAACGTTCCCACAACCTAATGAAATATTCTGGGATTTTTAAAAGAACAGATTAAATGTATTCTAGGAACTTTCTTGCAATATCAGGTGAATGTTTTATACAAACGTTCCATAATCATCACCACGACTGGACAGGTTTTGTTTTATGAGAACATTTGCAGTGACCTAACGAATGATCTGGGAAACAATTTTAGTTTTAGTCTTCCTGTAGGCTCTGGTGAACCACTTCAAACCACAACAACCATTAGGTCAGTGTCAAAAACAGCCCAGTATTGTACAATACAATATTTGCAACCTGAGGGGTGTTATTTTGATCGCCTTTCAAGATGAAACTGTAACCTTTACCCGCTGCCAAAATGTTCTCACACCTAAACCTCTCTCACACTCCATCTCTAACACCACGCACACACACACACACACACACACACACACACACACACACACACACACACACACACACACACACACACACACACACACACACACACACACACACACACACACACACACACACACACACACACACACACACACACACACACACACACACGTACCCACCCACGTATGCACACACCATTCCTTCTCACACTCTCTCCTCACCCAATGAACCCACCAACACCCATCGCCCACACCAGCTGACCACCCATACATTTGTGTGTGGGAGGGAGAGAGGGAAAGAGAGAAGGGAGGAAAAATATAAAATGATGGAGAGGTATTGTGAATCTTGTGAATAAGCGAAAGTCAGGAGGAGAGAGAGAGAGGGAGGGACAGGGAGAGAGGGGAAGAGACAGGGAGATAGTGAAGGACAGGGAGAGAGGGGAAGAGACAGGGAGAGAGTGAAGGACAGGGAGAGAGGGGAAGAGACAGGGAGAGAGGGGAAGAGACAGGGAGAGAGTGAAGGACAGGGAGAGAGGGGAAGAGACAGGGAGAGAGGGGAAGAGACAGGGAGAGAGTGAAGGACAGGGAGAGAGGGGAAGAGACAGGGAGAGAGGGAGGGACAGGGAGAGAGGGGAAGAGACAGGGAGAGAGTGAAGGACAGAGAGAGAGGGGAAGAGATTGGGTGTGTGTGTGTGTGAGATAAGTGGCAATAATGAAGTAACCACAGCGTAAAGTCTCTGAGGAACTGTTGAGATGAGTGTCTGTAACACCCTGTAATTCTGGGCGCCTTAGTCCCTACACTCTTCCATTTATATTTCTCTTCTCTCTCTCTCTCCCTCTCTCTCTGTCTCCCCACAGACCAATGTGGTTTGACGTAGGCAGTAGTGGCATACTCCCTCCTCACTTATGGCTAGAAAGCTAGGTGGAATATCTGTTGGTTCAAGATCTGTGTCTCATCTTAGAAGCACATTTCTTAACACATATGAACTACTAGCTACCTAGCTACCATGTATTACCATTGGTCTCATCTATCAGAATACATAAGATGGTTGGACAGCTCTCCAGAGGATTGGACTCCTGAGCTTGGTAGAACAAGAGTATTTTCCCTGAAATGTTTTCGTCAAGTAGTGTTTTTCCTGAAATAGTGACAGCCATTTGTGAGTGTTCTCTTGAGAAACATTAGTAATGTTCATTATGGCCATGTGTTTAATATCACTATGTGTGGGTAGAGGCATAGCTCGCTAGACTAATGGGAATGTCCTGTTGTCGTAGTCCAGGTCACACCACAGTCACACATTACACTGTGTATGTTTTCAGCTCTGTGTTACACCAACCAATGATCTATAACCAACATGAAACCTCTCTACGACCCACCTGAAAGCCCTCTACAGCCAGTTGCTAGATCATATTCTAAATGTGGGATTGGTAGTAGATGTATGGTAGTAGATGTATTACTATGTGTGATAATGAACACTTTAGCTGATGATAGGTTTCAGAGTGCTATATGCTGAATCAACACCTTATTGTGCAGTTGGTTGTTAGCTGAGGGTGTATTGCTTTGTAATACATTGAAACTTTTATTAGTGACTCGGTTCTGATTGTCACAGGCTGTATTTCGTTTTACATATTTGAAAATGTACCTCAGGAAGTGGAATTTTCAGAAACTATTGAAACTTCAACTATTGGCAGGGCAGTATCTATATCTTTATCTTTCTCCCTGTCTCTCTGTCTCTCTGTCTCTGGGAATAAATAAATGTGTACATCATGAATGTTTCAGCAGGGAGAATGCCCCCTATCTGAAGTGTGTTTATATGTCAGAACCCCTGAGAGGAAGGAGCGAGAGGGGAGAAGGGAAAGGACATGGGAAAGAGGAGAGAAGTGGACAAAGTAAAAGAAGAGAGAGATGGATATGCATGCAGTTTAAGAAAAAGGCAATGTAAAGGAAAATGTGCAAAGGAAGTAGAAAGACGAGAGTGACAGAATAAGAGGGAGGGTGAGAGATAAAGAGAAAGGGGAGAGAGAGACCGCCTGCTTCTAGGTAGAAACATATTCCCTCAAGTGCCCTTCATCTGCTCTGTCACAAACACACATCCCTTTTCATTGAAAGCACTCCTCTCCTACACACACCCCAGCATTACCCCACCCCCCCCCAAACACACACACACACACACACACACACACACACACACACACACACACACACACACACACACACACACACACACACACACACACACACACACACACACACACACACACACACACACACACACACATATATATACACACTTGACCAAACAAAGATACAGAGGTGTGAGTTACTGTAATCCTACTGTATATGCTATCCACTGTGTGAAAAGTAAGCAGCTAATTGCATTGATCCCAGCCTGCTTGTTGTATAAACAGTGGCGTGTCAGACATGTAGAGAGCCAGTCCGGGAATCACCATTTTAACACACACCACACACAGCTCAGGTGAGTGGGTGTGTTTGTGTAGGACTAGCATCCATGAAAACCATTCACCAGAGTATAGTGAGATTATAAAAAAAGTAACAGGGACAACTGCTGACATACAGACACACACATGCATGATAAAGAATATGTGGATCCACACAACAACTCTTATCTGTATCCTCCTGGTCAGAAACAACTCCTAGCCCTACTACTCATTTGCGTTCTGCATAGGGGCCCATTTGGAAAGACAGACGGACAGGTGGACAACAGGTGGCCAGACAGACAATTACATGGGAAGTGGGGTCACAAGATGTCAGCTGTTAACCTTTCCCTATCCCCACTCTTCATGTTTCCTCCTTTCCCACACTCTCCATTCAACTTTCCCCCTCTCTCAGATGCAATATGCTCCACCCTCCCCACTCTATTTTATTTCAATGCACTCTCCATGTCACCCCTCACCCAAACTATCTATTTTTGCCTCTCTCTTTTCTCTCTTTCCATCTCTGCCTTTCTGTTCTCCAGTCACTTCTCTTCACCTCTCTTTTCATCCTCCACCTTCCTCCCTCTCTGTCTCACACTCTCAGTTAAGACACAGCTTTATTTTGTGAGGCCTATATAAATTAATTATTTGATCCTACATTCTCTTATTCTCTCTCTCTGTCTCTCTCTTTCTTTGTTTGTCTCTGGGCTGGAGGGCATATGGAGAGTTAAGTGCTGCGATAGAAAATATCAGAAGCACATCTAAGCAATAAAACATATAAGCCAGTATTGTATGGTATGGTGCCCTATATCTCAAGGCCTTGTTGTTATAGATCAGCTGACATCCACATGGCTGGCAGTGTGTGTCTGCTCGGTAACAGCAGATAAAGCATCTCCTGATCATGTCAACACAGAGACTCCAAAGCCTAACCCGGCCCATGTCTGCTCGGTAACAGCAGATAAAGCATCTCCTGATCATGTCAACACAGAGACTCCAAAGCCTAACCCGGACAACGCTGGGCCAACTGTGCACAGCCAGATGGGACTCCCAATCACGGCCGGATGTGACACAGCCTGGAATTGAACCAGGGTCTGTAGTGATGCCTCTAGCACTGAGATGCAGTGCCTTAGTGCCTTAAAATGTTTAAAATCTTACGTTTCACTGAGTCGTGGCTGAACGATGACACGGATAAAATAGAGCTAGCGGGATTTTCCATGCACCGGCAGAACAGAGAAGAAGCTATTTACCAATGTCTCAAGGTATTGCTCACCTGAGGTACCTTATGATAAGCTGTAGACCACACTACCTACCAAGAGAGTTATCATATATATTATTCGTAGCCGTCCATTTACCACCACAGACAAATGCTGGCACTAAGACCGCACTCAACCAACTCTATAAGGCCTTTAAGCAAACAAGAAAATGCTCGTCCAGAACCGGCACTCCTAGTGGCCGGGGACTTTAATGCAGGGAACCTTAAATCAGTTATACCATAATTTTTACCAGCATGTCACATGTGCAACCAGATGGGAAAAACTCTTTACCATCTTTGCTCCACACACAGAGATGCATACAAAGCTTTCCCCCGCCCTGCATTTGGCAAATCTGACCATAATTCTATCCTCCTGATTCCTGCTTACAAGCAAAAACTAAAACAGGAAGTACCAGTGACTCCCACAATACGGAAGTGGTCAGATGACGCGGATGCTACGCTACAGGACTGTTTTGATAGCACAGACTGGAATATGTTCTGGGATTCATCCAATGGCATTGAGGACTATGCCATCTCAGTCATCGGCTTCATCAATAAGTGCATTGACGTCGTCGTCCCCACAGTAACCGTACGTACATATCCCAACCAGAAGCCATGGATTACAGGCAACATCTGCATCGAGCTAAAGGCTAGAGCTGCCGTTTTCAAGTAGCGGGACACTAATTCCAACACTGATTAGAAATCCTGCTATGCCCTCAGACGAACCATCAAACAAGCAAAGCGTCAACACAGGATTAAGATTGAATCCTACTACACTGGCGTTGACACTCATCGGATGTGGCGAGGCTGTGAGCAAGAACTTTAAACAGGGCAACATTCACAAAGCCGTGGGGCCAGACGGATTACCAGGATGTGTACAAAAAGCTTGCATGGAACAACTGGCAAGTTTCTTCACTGAAATGTTCAACCTCTCCCTGGCCGAGTCTGTAATACCTACATGTTTCAAGCAGACCACCATACTGTAGTCCCTGTGCCCAAGGAAGCAAAGGTAATGGATTACCGCCCCGTAGCACTCGCGTCAATAACCAAGTGCTTTGAAACGCAGGTCATGGCTCACATCAACAGCATCCTCCCGGATACCCTTGACCCACTCTCATTTGCATACCGCTCCAACAGATCCACAGATGACACAATCTCAATCGCACACCACACCGCCCTTTCCCACCTGGACAAAAGGAACACCTATGTGAGAATGCTTTTCATTGACTACAGCTCAGCATTCAACACCATAGTGCCCATGAAGCTCATCATTAAGCTCAGGACCCTGGGACTAAACACCTCCCTTTGCAACTGGACCCTGGACTTCCTGGCGGGCCGCCCTCAGGTGGTAAGGAAAGGCAGCAACACGTTTGCCTCGCTGATCTTCAACATGGTGGCCCCTCAAGGTTGTGTACTTACTCCCCTCCTGTACTCCCTGTTCACCCACGACTGCGTGGCCAAACACGACTCCAACACCATCATTAAGTTTGCTGATGACACAACAGTTGTAGGCCTGATCACCGACAACGATGAGACAGGCTATAGGGAGGAGGTCCGAGAACTGTCCATGTGGTGCCAGGACAACAACCTCTCCCGCAATGTGAGCAAGACAAAGGAGCTGATCGTGGACTACAGGAAAAGGCAGGCCGAACAGGCCCCCATTAACATCAACAGGGCTGTAGTTGAGCGGGTCGAGAGTTTCAAGTTCCTTGGTGTCCACATCGCCAACAAATTATTATGGTTTAAACACACCAAGACAGTCATGAGGAGGGCACGACAAAACCTTTTCCCCCTCAGGAGACTGAAAAGATTTGGCATGGGTCCCCAGATCAAAAGTTCTACAGCTGCACCATCGAGAGCATCCTGATCGGTTGCATCACCGCCTGGTATGGAAACTGCTCGGCATCTGACCGTAAGGCGCTACAGAGGGTAGTGCGTACGGCCCAGTACATCACTGGGGCCAAGCTTCCTGCCATCCTGGACCTATATAATTGGCTGTGTCAGAGGAAAGTCCATCAAATTCTCATAGACTCCAGTCACCCAGTAATAGACTGTTTCTCTGCTACCACACAGAAAACGGTACCGGAGCGCCAAGTCTAGGACCAAAAGGCTCCTTAACAGCTTCTACCCCCAAGCCATAAGACTCCTGAGCAATTAATCAAATGGCCACCAGACTAATAACATTGACCTGCCCCAAGTTGTTTTGTAAACTGCTGCTACTCGCTGTTTATTATCTATGCATAGTCATTTCACCCCTACCTACATGTACAAATTACCTCAACTAACCTGTACCCCCGCACACTGACTCGGTACCGGTACCCCCTGTATATAGCCTTGTTATTATTACTTTTTATATTTTTTTTACTTTTGTTTATTTGGTCAATATTTTCTGTTGGTTAAGGGCTTGTAAGTAAGCATTTCACGGTAAGGTCTACACTTATTGTATTCGGCGCATGTGACAAATAAAGTTTGATTTGATTAGATTTTTTAATAATAAGTTTATAATAGCATTAAGGCACCTCAAAGGTTTGTGGTATATGGCCAATATACCTTGGCTAACGGCTGTACAAAAGTACTCCGCGTAGTGTCATGCATAAGAACAGCCCTTAGCTGTGGTGTATTGGCCATATACCACACCACCTCGTGCCCTTTACTTAAATATATAACGGGGATGGCAACTAGGTTTGGCCTCCAGCCAATTTGTTCCTGAGTTTGTAGCTAGTCGGTGCGCCAGAACATAATTAACCTATTAACAAATAGCCTACTAGCTGCCCAATTCAAAGCACTACACTACACATTTAACACGTGGTTAGTGGGCTAATCAATTCATTGACAATAACATATTAATTTTGATCTGATTACATTGTTAAAACCACCTATGTATTCATGAATAGGCCTACTTACTCTATTAAAATATATTAATCTTGCCTTATTTTTCCAATGCCAAACCAGTGTGTCTTGTTTGCAAATCTACTGTATCTGTGCGCAAATAATTACATCTGAGATGTCATTATGAATCTAAGCATCGTAATTTTACCACCGCAGACATGAGGCCCGAGTCCGAGGCAGAAAGGAGGTAGGCCTCTTTAAGGAGTGCATGGTGACAGTATTGGAGGAAATAGCTATATCGACATATATATGGATAACATAATTGCGTAATATTCTGTCAAACAGCTAAGCCTATACCTCTTATTTCTTAGTGATCCAACAAAACTCTCTTGCTAATTTGTCTACTCAACTTTCAGCACCGGGCGCTGTCCATATTGATTTTAGAAATAGCGACCCACAGTCAAATTGTGGCTGCATCTCAAATAATATTTTTTATAATTTATTTAATTATATCCCATTGTCTTTATCATGGACATATTCCCACTAATATTGTAATTCATCTTCACATGCACGTTATACACTTTTTATAAAGCTGTTGGTGCTTATTTATATTTATGCCAAAGCATTTGCCCACTGTAGGTTGAGAGTCTTGTTTCCTAACTTTAAAGACCATATCCCCATCACATCCCACATTATGTTAATGAAGTCCCCGTGTGTGTAACTCAAATGTGTGTTTGGGTCTGAATTGGGAAGGTGTGAAATGTATCAACGAGAGAAGGAAGGCAATCAATCTTATGGAATAGGCCTAAATTCTCTTCAGTTCATGAGCTATCACTCCTCATGCCATGAAGGAGAACCTCTTTCCAGCATTAAACTTTGATTCATTGATTGAATAAAACTTTATCAATGCATTTGCATCATGACGTTCATGTGATGGAAAAGTAAAACCAATTCCGATTCAGATTCACTTTTGTCCTACAAGAGGAAATCATACCACCTCTAACACATCACATAGGCCTTAACAACACATATAGAAAACACAACAGGAAACAAACAATAGGAACAGTCAGGCAGATCCCTTTCCTACCCTTCTACCCTCCTACCCCACCCCACACCTGCCCACATGGGGAATTGTTCATAATAGTGATAGCCCCTGGGATGAATGTCCTCCATTTAATTGTCTGTTTTCTCTGACCTGATGGTCTGGACTGGAGATCATGTGGCGTGTATTGTGCTGTATACTACGTTCGTTCAGTAGGTGAGGGGGATCCAATCAGTTCACTTAGATGTTTTTTACAGTAGGCCTATAGGCTCCTCCACTGATGTTTAATAACCTATACACTTTATTTTAATGCAAACTTTCAGAACATACAATGCAAAACTTGAAAGAACGCGTGATTCTCACGGCCAAGCAAAATGAGTAGCACCTAGCTATTTTAAGATGAATGCACTAACTGTAAGTCGCTCTGGATAAGGGCGTCTGCGAAAACAATCAAATGTACATGTAAAATGTATCATCTGAAGAGGAAACAACGATACAATGTAGCCTAACAACATCGCTGGCAGACTACACTGATGTGAGATTAGTATCAATATAGAAGCACTGGTCCTCTTACATATTTATTACAGCTTTCATATAATTAGGCATATCGTATGGTCTACTCTTCCCTTAACAGTCACGTCAAGCATAGGGTTGCTATACAATTAAAATGTGAAAATAATATATCCTTGAGAAAACTATAAAATAGCTCCCGACTACGAAGAGATGTATAGATTTAATGTATTACATGAATGGTGACCACAGCCCTTTCGTAAATACATTTAAATCATGTTTTAATGCTCCATGTATTCAATGTATTCCATTTCAAATTTGGCTCTCAATGCTGCTTTACTTCCAGGCTATTATGACTCATCTGGCAGTTCCTTCTCTGTATGTTCCTAGTCAGTGTCCATAATACCAGGCTTCACACAAGCATATTCCAGCGGTCATCTGTCTCTGTGGGATGCTGATGGGTAAAGCATAGACAAATAAACATACTTATATATTAAACATTTGAAATGAACCTCCCTCATTCCATGCTGTGATTAAAAGTCTATTCAGACCCAGACAAACCAGTGGATAAAATTACTACTAAGATGTACATGACCTCAGGAGGAGAGAGAGAAGGATAGAGAAACATGGGAGAAAGGGGACGGGAGAGAGAGTTTTAGTGTGTGTGTGTGTGTGTGTGTGTGTGTGTGTGTGTGTGTGTGTGTATGTGTGTGTGTGTGTGTGTGTGTGTGTGTGTGTGTGTGTGTGTGTGTGTGTGTGTGTGTGTCTGTGTATCTGCGTGTGTCTTGGCTGTGGGTATCAAAGGGGTGGATAGGTCTGACAGAGACAGAGCTCCTGGAAGTCCCCTCACTGGCCATGAAACTAAAGTACCCTCTCTTTCACTCTCCTTCCCTCGCATTTCTTCTCCTTCAAACTCTCCTTTTGTCTTCCTCTATTTCCCAGACACTTAACAATATGCCCTCCACTTATCCTGGCTAGGACACATGTATGACATACTGTACAGCTAAGCTTAAGTTCCTATGTCCCTGCCACTGTACAGAAATCCATTAAAACCTCGCCTTAGGCGACCGGTGATATATCTTTCTCTACCCTGTCCCTCTGCTGCCCTGCAGTCTTATAGTCCTGCTGGCCTGCTGTTGTTACAGTTGGACCTGGTAGGATCATGTGAAGGTACGGAGGCTATTGCTATACTTCCACCATGCTTCTCGCACCTTCGCTGACCCCCTGTCCTATTGCCCTCTGCAGTTAGAGTTAAGGTTGGGGGTGTGGTGTGGTGTGTGTGTGTGTGTGTGTGTGTGTGTGTGTGTGTGTGTGTGTGTGTGTGTGTGTGTGTGTGTGTGTGTGTGTGTGTGTGTGTGTGTGTGTGTGTGTGTGTGCTGAGTGCCACCTGTAGGGGTCAGGGTTTCTACACGCCCCGGAACCTGTGGTTCACAGAGAAGACCAATCACACACACACACACACACACACACACACACACACACACACACACACACACACACACACACACACACACACACACACACACACACACACACACACACACACACACACACACACACACACACACACACACACACACACACACACACACACACACTCAGAAGCCACATTTACAGACATACACACCTCACATCTCACCCCACAAATGTTTAGCAAAATAAAGTAATTTAGCTTTAATCCACAGCAGCGTTTAATCCTATAATCATAATTAAACAGTCAGTATGAACGGAACCATATCAAAGACTGACATTCTACCCTGAACTCTGTGCAGGTCTGTGCTGCTGTGCGTATGTGGCTCTGCAAAATCTCGCCATGTTGTGTTTGTGTAGTTCTGTGCAGTGCTGTGGTATAATAGAGAAATCCCAGAAGGCATGTGATTTAGAGATGACTGATACATACACACACAGGTATCATTATCTACAGATGGCCAAGGTGCATGTGAGCGCGCATGCATGTGTGTTTGTACGTGTGTGTATGTGAGAGAGAGAGCGAGAGAGAGAGAGAGAGAGAGCGAGAGAGAGAGAGAGAGAGAGAGAGAGAGAGAGAGAGAGAGTATGAATGTATGTGTGAGTGTGTGTATCTCTCTCTGTGTGTGTGTGTGTGTGTGTGTGTGTGTGTGTGTGTGTGTGTGTGTGTGTGTGTGTGTGTGTGTGTGTGTGTGTGTGTGTGTGTGTGTGAGTGAGTGAGTATGCGTAATTATGAGTGTGGTGGTGCTGAGAGAGAAACGTCTCTGTTTGGGAGAGCCATCTGTTGAGACAGACTTACACCGTTCGTCCTCACCATAATTACCATGCAGGGAACGACAGAGCAGAAAAACGACAACCACGAAAACAAGAGGGAGAGAAGGATAGATAGATGAGTGATACTTCACTGAACCACTGTCAAGTCAGACTCTATCATCTCTGATTATTAACAAACTGACAACAATAGAGAGAAGATAGTACTGTACACTCATACACATAGCTGATTATGTGGATGCTCTGATAAAGTATTCTATGAAATAGATCTTTCAGTTCCACCTGACTTATACCACACAGTGGAAACGTTTTCTAGAGGTGGATATCACGGCAGAGCTGGGAGATACATACATACATATGGTGCAGAGTGCATAGGCTATACATGGAATGTTCTATTCAATCCAATGATCATACCAAACATGCATCTCTCATTTTTAGGAAAAAATTAAGTTATTGCAACTAGATAATGGTTGTGCTCAAAATGTGCTTTATAAAGCCACTACTATACACTATCTAAAAGCAACCAAACAACATCACTGAAATAAGGGTTGCACTTTATCTTGACACACATATTAGACATGAGTCCTGCTATATTTCAACCTATAGCCTACATAGGTCTCAAATAGAAACAACAACATCATATCAATTCTGCTTCTGCTCTTTCTTAATACAAACAGCCACAGAAACTGTTGTCCCTGCCAGACATGCATACAGACAAGTAAACGTAGAGAGCAGTTGGTGAGAAGACAGTAAGCATAGAGGATTATTCTTGTAGAGTAATAGTAGAAATAGGAAAGGAACATGGTATAGTACATGTCAGAGTAAGGTGGACTGACCTTTGTAAGAGAGTTTTAGCCGTGGAACATTGCTCTTTTTCTGCTGGGCTCCAAAGAGAGAAACCACCCCACACAGCAGCACCACCGTGCCACAGAGAGAGGCCATGATCCAAGTGAGAAAGAGGCCAGACAGGTCCCTGAAGCACCAGTCCTCCAGAAGACAGTAATTCACAAAACCTTACCAGAATCTGTCCTAGGTTCAGGGGTTAGGGGTCAGGGGTTCCAGAGACACAGAACCTGCAAATGGAGCAGGGGTATGGGTCAGTGTCATAAAGGGCCAGCCTAAGGAAGTCAAACAGAACTGAGCCAAACTTAACTAACTGGGACTGAACTGAGCTTAACAGGAACCACACAGCAGACTCACATCACCCCAGTGTTGGAGGTCAGAGGCAGGAGGAATCCCACCATACCGATCCCAGGGAGAGTGAGGGGAGCTGGGCTAGAGATCAGCCTTGACGTGGGCGTGGGTCTCTGCTCCAGCAGTTCTCCAGTGTTGACCCCTTGTATGGTTTTCTATTTTCTCTCTTCCAGCCTCCCCTCGCTTAAAGCTCTGTCTTAAGTTAGTGTAGAAAAACAGGTCCAGTATGTTCCAGTCCTAATCCAATTAGTTTGGGAAACAGAGTCTGTACTGAGACACTCCTTCTGTAGTTCTCACAAATTCACTACACAGATCCACTATATGTCCTCAACACAGCCCAACTCAGCCTAGCCCTGTCCACACTGCACACTGCACACAGGGCAACTGAAAGCAGCTGAGGGAGCCAGCACAGCCAGAGGGGGGAGGCGGGTAGAGCACGGGAAAGTGTGAGAGAGCGAGATAAATGCGAGAGTGAAAGAGAGAGGAGGGAGAGAGAAAGAGAGAGGGAAAGAAGGAGGGCAGATTGAGTAAGAGAGGAGATGGAAAGCATAGAGAATAGTAGAGAGGAGCAGGAAAGCATAGAGAATGGTAGAGAGAAGTGCTTAAATTGAATGCTGTGCTGTAATTGAATGCTGTAACAGAGAGGTTGTGACTGTTTATTTTCTACAATGAGCTCTACTGTTTAACCTCAGATTGCTCTATTCCTCTACGCTTGACCTCTGCTACTCTCCTTCTCCCAATGCTCGGTTCTACCTGGGGAGACCTACCCTATCTTGATATATCTTTGACAGCAGGACTCTATCAGTACCACTACCAGGACATTAGGTCACTGGTATAATGAATAGTAGACATGTCCTTTCCAGATCAGTCAACAGTCTCAATGCTCCACAATAACCACCTGAATGAGTCCCATACAGCCTCTACAGGCCTGGCTAGCTGGACACACCACTGTTACTGTTTCACAGCCAAACACACAATTTACTGGTCAGCCTTGCAAAACAGGGCCAAGGACTTCACTGTCCCTGAAAGAGCGAGAGAGGTAGCTAATGCTATTGTAATAAGGACAGATTGCTACGGTAGTTGCAGTGGGCTGTAGGCCAGAAGCTCGGAGAATGGACTCAGCATTAGATTACTGTCCTGTGAAAACATTACCATTAGAATAAAGCTCAGGCCTTATCTGGCTTTAATCAACCATTTATCCCTTAAAACATGTTTCAGATTAGGGGATACAAATATTTCTACTTATTTACGTTTTACTCTTTGTTGTGTGTAGGATTTGTTTATTGATATTACAAAGCAGTACTGTCAATGGGTAACTTCATATAGTGATATACAGCTCATTTGGAAAGTATTCAGACCCCTTCCCGTTGTCCACATTTTGTTACGTTACAGCCTTATTCTAAAATGGATTTACCTATTTTTTCCCCCTCATCAATCTACTCCATAATGACAGTGAAAATATTATTTTTTTATAAAAACATTTTCAGCCCCTTTGCTATGAGACTCGAAATTGAGCTCAGGTGCAGCCTGTTTCCATTAATCATCCTTGAGATGTTTCTACAGCTTGATTGGAGTTCACCTGTGGTAGAATCTATTGATTGGACATCATGTTGAAAGGCACACACCTGTCTATATAAGGTCACACAGTTGACAGTGCATGTCAGAGCAAAATCAATCCATGAGGTTGAAGGAATTGCCCATGGAGCTCCGAGACAGGATTACGTTGAGGCACAGATCTGGAGAAGGGTACCAAAACAGTTCTGCAGCATTGAAAGTCTCCAAGAACATGGTGGCGTTCATCATTCTTAAATGGAAGAAGTTTGGAACCACCAAGACTTCCTAGAACTGGTCGCCCGACCAAACTGAGCAATAGGGGGAGAAGGGCCTTGGTCAGGGAGGTGACCAAGATCCCGATGGTCACTCTGACAGAGCTCCAGAGCTCCTCTGTGGAGATGGGAGAAACTTCCAGAAGGACAACCATCTCTGCAGTACTCCACCAATCAGGCCTTTGTGGTTGAGTGGCCTGACGGAAGCCACTCCTCAGTATAAGGCACATGACAGTCCAATTGGATTTTGCCAAAATGGACCTAAAGGACTCTCAGACCATGAGAAACAAAACTCTCTGGTCTGATGAAACCAAGATTGAACTCTTTGGCCTGAATGCCAGGCATCACGTCCGGAGTAAACCTGGCACCATCCCTACGGTGAAGCATGGTGGTGTTAGCATCATGTTGTGGGGATGTTTTTCAGCGGCAGGATCAAAGGAAAGATGAACAGAGCAAAGTACAGAGAGATCCTTGATGAAAACCTGCTCCAGAGCGAATGTTCACCTTCCAACAGGACAACAACCCTACGCACACAGCCAAGACAACGCAGGAGTGGCCTCGGGACAATTCTCTGATTGTCCTTGAGTGGCCCAGCCCTAGCCCGTAATTTAAAAATCTCTGGAGAGTCCTGAAAATAGCTGTGCAGCGACGCTCCCCATACAGCCTGACAGAGCTTTAGAGGATCTGCAGGGAAGAATGGGGGAAAGTCCACAAATACAGGTGGAAGGAAACCTCAATAAGCTAAAAACATGTCAGTGCTTAAACTTTATTTGTTTGGCAATACATCAGAACAAATTAAACGGAATGACAATTACTCTCACGGATGAAAGCCACGCCCCTACGCCAGTCTTCTAATCTGACCTGGTCGATCATAGCCAGTGGTGGAAAAATTACCCGATCATCATACTTGAGTAAAAGTAAAGACACCTTAATAGGAAATTACTCAAGTAAAAGTGAAAGTCACCCAGTAAAATACTACGTGAGTAAACGTTGAAAGTATTTGGCTTTAAATATACTTAGGTATCAAAAGTAAATGTAATTGCTAAAATATACTTATGTATCAAAAGTAAAAGTATATATTATTTCACATTCCTTACATTAAGCAAACCAGACACCACAATTTTCTTGTTTTTTAAATTTACGGATACCCAGGGGCACACTCCAAAACTGATTTACAATCAAAGCATTTGTGTTTAGTCAGTCCACCAGATCAGAGGCAGTAGGGATGACCAGGGATGTTCTTTGAGAAGTTTATGAATAGGAACATTTTCCTGCCCTGATAAGCATTCGAAATGTAATGAGTACTTTTGGGTGTCAGGGATAATGTATAGATTAAAAATAACATTATTTCCTTTTGGAATGTAGTAAAGTAAAAGTAAAATTTGTCAAAAATATAAATAGTAAAGTACAGATACCCAAAACAACTACTTAAGTAGTACTTTGAAGTATTTTTACTTCAGTACATTACACCACTGATCATTGCTCAATATCCCAACTAACATGTGATCTATCCACTATTTACCCATTTTTATGTACAGTATACCTTCTAGATCTATGTACAATAATTATAAACAGAGAGACACTAGAAAGAAGACAAAATCAAATAATGTTAAGCTAAATCCAATGAGAAACTTTTTGACTTGTGAAACCAGCTCTAGAGTCACTCTATAGGGTCAGCGGGTCCTGACATGTCTAATGTGTCCACATCTGTTCTGACCTGTCTCACACCTCTACTTTCCTTTCCATCTCTAAACCCTTCACCTGTCATTCCTCTATCTCTCCCTCCCTCTATCTCATCCTCCCTCCTTCCTTTCTCCCTCCTCCCTTCCCTCCATCAGCGGTTGTCAGTCTTTTCTCTTCCACCTCTCGATCCCTATCCCCCCCTCTTCCACCTTTTCACATTTCTCCCTGCAGCAGTTCTAAATCGGTTTCTCTCTCTCCATCTCTGCGAGGTCCCTCTCCCTACAGTCAGACATTATAATTGATATTAATCATACTGAGATCACTTGGCAGGGCTTGCTATAATCTGCTGCCAATGCTTACTGTACTGTACCTAGAGTCAATCTGTAATGGTTAGTTAAAACTTTATTTTGACAAAAAAATGAAATCTTAAGGTAAAAGTTCAAGCTGTTATAAATGTACAAGTACTGGTATATGATTGTAGAGTTGGTTTGAGATGGTGATAAATTACTAAGCACCGTGATCCACTGCTGTGAAGTTTTTGTATTTGTGGTACCTAGAACCTAGAGTGTCACACAATGATAGATATGTATGTTCTTGACAAATAATATATTTTCATAAATGCAGCATTAAACTCTAACTTACCCTGATATTACTTAAATTAAGGACCTTTATGCTACCAGGAAATTATTATGTGTGTGGTTGACTGCTTTGAAGTACCAGACATTTCTTTGTAGATTTCTCAGTTTCTCTTGAGTTCAGCGCAGGTCAAACGGTGCACGTTCTGGCTAGAGCAACATAATGTTTACTTTGCATTCAAGCCGACATGAATATCTAATAACCTATCTTTCATCAAGACTCGGTGGCATCGTGGTTACACAATCTCATCGGTGCCCAAAGCAGTCAGCTGACTGTGTGACAACTAAACTTACGTTCGGTGTTTTTCTGAGAACTCGGGGGGGTGTTGAAGGACTCTCCTATCCAGGTTTCATAGGAGATTTTATATCCAGCAAGTCATCAATGCGCAATGTCCTACTCCTCAACTGTGCTATTTGTGTGTTTCATTGTGCTTATCAGGACATCAAAGATCACAGGTTTAAACAACATTATGAAATTGATGAATCATGGTTCATGCTTAGACAGACACATACTGTATGTGTATATTGTGTGAGTGATTGGCTCCATCACAATGAAAAATGTAATAGGTGTATACAGTACATATGAAATGAATTTCTGGGAAAGTTTCCACTACAGTAGGGTATACTCCTCAGACACTTGGCGCCTGATCACATAGAGAAATATACCATGCTCTCCATATCTCTCTCTGTCTGACATATATTCCCACACTCACAGTCACACTAGGACGTTCAAAGACGTCATCTAGAACACTGTTGTTGTTATAAGAGCTCACTGAGCTGTTCACATGACCTTTTGAACCCAGGTCAAATGGACAGAATCACTGTTTGGTCCATGTACACTGCTATAACGGTTACATGAGATATACATATTCCATACCAAAAGCTACCAGACACAATCAATTTGATATTATCACAATTCAAAGATTAAAGCCTTAAAACCTCTCTTGGGTAGGGGGCAGTATTTTCACCTCCGGATGAAAAGCGTGCCCAAATTAAACTGCCTGCTACTCAGGCCCATAAGCTAGGATATGCATATAATTAGTAGATGTGGATAGAAAACACTCTAACGTTTTCAAAACTGTTAAAATAATGTCTGTGAGTATAACATAACTGATATGGCAGGCAAAAACCTGAGGAAAATCCAACCAGGAGGTAGTATTATTTTGAAAGGCTGTTTTTCCATTGAAAGCCTATCCACCATACAAAGACTTCGGTTCACGATATCCATGGCTTCCTCTACATGTCGCCAATCTTTAGGCATTGTTTCAGGCCTTTAATCTGAAAAATGAGGGAGATACACCACGTTCAATGAGTGGACAGTGGACATTTCCAAACATGAGCCAAGCGTGTGATCGGGAGCGCGCCTTTCTTGTTTCTCCTTTTCTATTGACGAAGCTTTTGTCCGGTTGAAATATTATTGATTATTTATGACAAAAACAACCTGAGGATTGAAGTTCGAATCTCATCACAACAACTTTAGAATTTTAGCTCATTAGCAACTTTTGAACTACTTATTACATATTAACTACTTTGCATGTTAGCTAACCCATCCCCTAACCCTAACCCTTTTAGCTAACCCTTCCCCTAACCCTTTAACCTAACTCCTTAACTTAACCCTAACCTCTAGCCCCTAACCCCTAGCCTAGATAACATTAGCCAGTTAGCTAACGTTAGCCACATACCCACCTAGATATAATTTGTAACCTATCATACGTTTTGCAAGTTTGTAACATATAGTACGTTTTGGAAATTCGTAACATTGCACGTTTTACAAATTCATAACATATATAAAAAATTGTAATTCATAACATATCACATGAAATTGGTGATGGACATCTACAAATTAATACATACTACACAAAAAGTAGCATATCATACTAAATGGAGAGTTGCGAATTTACTTACATAATAATATGAAATGCTCTGAGACCAGGTTATGAAGCCAGACAGTACTATTGTTGAGGTAGATGCCCACTTGAGATTGACAAAGTGGGATTGAAATGTAATTCCATCTAATGGAAGTTTATCAGTTTGTTAGAAAAGTAGTGATGGGTGATAGCGTGATAAATGAGCTTCAGAAAGCTACAGAGGGGAAAAAATGGTTGTGTTTGAAATCCTTCCCTGCTATCATTGACCATTCCATCCTGTTAGGGAATGTATTTAGCACAACTTAAGAGTCCTCCACTCCTCACTCTCCCACTCTCGTCACCTCTTCAACTCTTCTCCATCTCTCAAACCATATCTCCACTCATCTCATTTCATCCCTTTTCTACACCTCTCGTCCTCATGTCTTAACTCTCCCCCTCGTATCTTTCACCCTCTCTCTACTCCTCACCCACCCATCACCCCTCCACTCCTCTCGATCTCCCTCTCTCTATCCTGTTCCATTACCCCTCTCTTCACTTTTCTCTCCATTCCTCTGCTGAATCTGACACAAATTTTCACTCTCTCTCCCCTCTCTCCTTCGCTCTCTCCTTCTCTCGGTCACAGTGTCTGATTTCATCTTTACAGCCTTGTAAACCCCAGAATATTAGCCTTCTCTGCCTTTCATTTTAGCTCCTCCACTGTTCAGAAACACACTGGATTAGATTAGTCCAGTTTGTCTTTCGGTATTCAGACAGTATCCTGTGGGTTTGTGGGATATCAGAGAGCTACTCTGTTTCAATGAGGCAAAATATAATCTGTCACATCCACTAAATAATGGTGTTAATTCAGAGAGGACTTGAAGTGGTCTGACGACCTCAAAGGACTGAAGAGCTTAAAACTCATATTTCTGGAGTGAGAGGGGGAAGGGTTTGAGTTTATTATGCAGTGGAGTGATTGTGGTATTGTTAGGGATTGGGTGTTAGTGGAGAGGTTCTGTTGATACCCACTGGGAGTCCGGATAACCCCATCAGAGCTCACTCAGGCCTTTTCAAACAATACCACCTCCATCGCCCCACCTCATGTCCACACATGCATTCCTAACTCTCAGATCTCTCTTCCCCCACTCCACTTAAGACCTGACCCCCATCCAGACCTGCCCTGTTACCCCATCTGACTCAGAATAGGCTTTCCCCCCTTACCTCACCCTTTCTCTCCTCTCTTCCACTCTTCTTTTTCCTCCGCTCCACTCTCTCTCCCCTCCCTCTGTTCTCTCTCCACTCCACAGGGGTGGGCAACAAGATCTCATGGCCTGACACGGTCTGACTTCAATATACACGTTTGTCCAGGGTGGATAAACATTGAGTTTTAGGCATTCATTCCGATTGGTTAACTTAAGGGTTAAGGTTTGGGATAGAGTTAAAACAGAAACAACTCAAAGGTTAAGTTTAGGCCAAGGATGTCAAACAAATTTTGCCCCGCATTCGGTTTTCATGGAGGTCTGGTGTGGTGCACTTAAAATGTATTATATTTCCTTGCCGTCAAAATGTTTAATAACATAGTCCCATATCCATCCATTTTCTACTTTTCGATGCTCCCTGACTGTGTAGCATTCATTTTTATCACTGTCAGCAAGCTGGACAGAGTGAAGAGACTATAAATATACTGTAGGTCATTTTTACACAGTTTCAATTTGGATTTAGTAATTTCAATGTCAAATCTCAGTTTGACATTAATTCCAATTGGTTAAAGGTTTGGGATAGTGTTAAAACCAAAATAATAAAAATGAGTGCCTAGCAATGAGATTGAACCCGTGGATTCATCTGTGATTTGTCAGGGAAGCCTTCCGTTTCTGATGTCTACCGGATTCCTGTTGTCTAACTGGCAGGTTTAGCAGAATTAATGACAGATCCTTGAATTAATTGAAATACATCTGAATAACATTTGATTGGAGATGAGATTGTGTGTGTGTATATGTGTGTGTGTGTGTGTGTGTGTGTGTGTGATATACCTGAGAAGAAACATATTATCAGGTATGAAGGTAAGGTAACAATGTATTAATAATTCAACAGCTCTCTAGCGGGGATATCCTCCGGGCCAAAACCCTCCCAGGCAACCAGGCACTGGAAACTGCTGCCCCGTGGTCGAACACTCAGGAGGTGTCTCACCATGTACGCCAGATGGCCATCGATGACACAGGCAGGAGGGCTGGGCCTGGAAACAGAAGACAAAGGGCTGTGAGACACAGGCTTAATCCCAGACACATGGAAAGTAGGAAGAATACGGAGGACAAACAGCAGTGGGGCGAATGACTCTAGAGACGGGGAACAGGCCGATGAAATGGGGGAAAAGTTTACGGGACTTCACGTGGAGGGGCAGGTCCCGGGTGGAGAGCCATATCTTCTGCCCGAGCCGATAGCGTAGAGCAGGGGTACGGTGGCGATCCGCTTGTCGCCTATACCTGGAAGTGGTCTTCAACAGAGCGGCCCAGGCTCTCTTCCAGGTATGGCGACAGCGGCGGAAGGACATCTGGGCGGAGGGATTGCTGACTTCATATTCTTGCTTGGGGAAAGAGCGGAGGCTGTTATATCAGGGAACACTCAAAGGGCGAGAAACACGTGGCAGAGCAAGGAAGGGTGTTGCGAGCGTACTCAACCCATACCAGTTGCTGACTCCAGGTGGTAGGGTTGGCGGAGACTAGGCAGCGAAGAGTCGTGTCTAAGTCCTGGTTGGCTTGCTCTGACTGGCCGTTGGACTGGGGGTGGAATCCGCAGGACAGGCTGGCTGATGACCCAATGAGCGTGCGGAACACCTTCCAGAACCGGGACGAGAACTGCGGACCCCGGTCGGAGACCATGTCCACCGGGAGCCCGTGGATCCGGAAGACGTGCTGCACCGTAAACTGGGCCATCTCCTTAGCCGAGGGTAGTTTGGGGAGAGAAATGAACTGGGCGGCTTTCGAAAACCGGTCAACCACAGTCAGGATGGCAGTGTTGCCCTCAGATGGGGGGAGACCCGTGATGAAATGCAGGGATATATGGGACCAGGGATGGTGAGGAACAGGCAGTGGTTGGGAAAGACCAGAGCTTGCCGAGGAGTCTTGTTCTGTGCGCAGACCGTACATGCGACGAGAAACATGGCAACATCCGGAAGCATAGTAGGCCACCAAAAGTGTTGTCGCACGAAGGCCAGGGTCTGACGAGAGCCCGGGTGACAGGCAAGTCTGGAGGAACGGGCCACTCCAGGACCACAGAGCAGACAGTGACAGGCACAAACATTCGGTTATCTGGGCCCCGCTAGGGTTTGGCTGTGACCGCTGCGCCTCCCAGACCTGTTTCCTTATACCCCAGCTGAGTGCCTTCACCAGGCATGAGGTGGGAAGGTTGGTCTCGGTGTCCGGGGTGGTAACCGTGGGGTTGTAGCGGCGAGATAGGGCATCCGGCTTGACGTTCTTGGACACCGACCGGTAGGAGAGGGAAAAGTTGAACTGGGTAAACAGCAGGGCCCATCTCGCTTACCTGGAGTTGAGGAGCTTGGTGCTGGGGAGATACTCCAGGATTTTGTGGTCGGTCCACACAATGAATGTATGTTACGCCACTTCTAGCCAGTGCCTCCATTCCTACAACGCCATCTTCACCGTGAGAAGCACTTGATTCCCAACATCGTAGTTCCTCTCCGTGGTGCTGAGGCGGTGGGAGAAGAAGGCGCAGGGATGCAGCTTAACCCTGGACGTAGGCTGAGGCCAATCCACCACCGCTCTCACCTTCTCGAGATCAATCTGGACACTCCCAGCAGAGGTGATGTGGCCCAGAAAGGGAATGGTGGAGCAATGGAACTCACACTTTTCTGCCTTAACAAACAACTTGTTATCCAGAAGGCATTGCAAAACCTGTCAGACGTGGAGCACGTGTTCATCGGGGTAGCGGGAGAAGACGAGGATGTCATCAATGTAGACAAAGACAAACCGGTCAGCATGTCGTGGAGAACATCATTCACCAGAGCCTGGAACACGGCAAGGGCATTGTTGAGGCCAAAGGGCATGACCAGATATTCGTAGTGACCGCTGGCCATTTTGAAGGCGTTCTTTCACTCGCCCCCTTCTCGTATCCGCACCAGGTGGTAGGCATTTTGTAGATCCAACTTGGAGAAAACAGTGGCCGCATGGAGCGGCTCGAAAGACGAGGAAATGAGTGGTAGCGGATAACGGTTCTTCACAGTAATGTCATTGAGTCCCCGATAGTCAATGCATGGTCTTGTCCTTTTTCTCCACAAGGAGAAACCTGCGCCAGCGAGAGAGGAAGAGGGGCAGATAAATCCTGTAGCTAGAGAGTCACCAATGTAGGTCTCCATAGCCTTGGTTTCTGGTCCAGACAGAGAGTACAGATGTCCCCGGGGCAGCGTGGTGCTAGGGAGAAAGGCAATCCCGCAGTCATAGTGGTGGTGCGGCGGAAGCGAATTGCTGAACACCTCCTGGAGGTCCTGGTACTCTGCGGGAATGGCAGAGAGGTCCGGGGCAACTTCCGAGCCCCATAAAGATGTCCCGGGACAGGTTGCACCGACTTCAGACAATGGGCATGGCAGAACGGACTCCAACCCATGATAGCACCCGTAGACCAGTTGTTGAGGGGATTGTATCGCTGGAGCCAGGAGAATCTCAAAACCATGGGAATCTGGGTGGACTTGATGAGCAGGAATTGAATAGTCTCGCTGTGATTCCCTGACACACGTAGGTTGATGGGAGTGGTGTTATGGGTGGCCCGACCTATAAAGCGCCCATCCAGCACGCTAATATCCATGGGAATGGAGAGGGGCTGAGTGGGTATGTTCAGCTCGGAAGCCAGTGTGGTGTCCAAAAAGCTCTCATCGACCCCTGAGTCAATAAGGACCCAAAGACATTTGGACTTGTTTCCCCACAGCAGAATAACATGAAAAGGTGTGTGAGAAAGGGAAGCAGAGAACTTCTCCATATGGCCCACCAGAGTACTCGCTCCTACCGGTGAGCCTGGTCTTTTACCGGGCAAGAGGACACAAAATGACAAAAAGTCCCGCAATACAGACAGCTCCTTGTGTGGATCCTGTGTTGCCGTTCCACTGGCCGACAGGCCAGCTCTGCCTAGTTGCATAGGCTCGGGAAACAGTGCCTCGGCCGTCTTCGGTGACTCTCGAGGAAGGTCAGGAACCCTTGTGTGCTCTTGCCAACGGGACCGCCGGGGACTTCTGGGATGACACGAAGGTGAGGTGGAATCCCTGGACGTGCGAGCAATAGCAAATTTCCTCTTCATCCGTCGTTCCCGCAATTACCCATCGTTGCGGATGGTCAAAGCGATGAGGGAGTCAAGATCCATGTGTAACTCCCGAGCAGCAAGCTCGTCCTTAACCTCCTCTGAGATGCCATGCAGGAACATGTCGAACAGTGCTTCCTGGTTCCACAAACTTTGGACCCCCTCCATAAGACCACAAATAAGTTCCTCGTGCCTACCAATGGAGGCTCCTTGGAAGGAGATGGCGTTGCGCAGCTGGCCCTGGTCTGCTGGGTCAGTCATGGGCAGTTCGTACTATCAGGTATGAAGGTAAGACCCAGATGCAGACAACGTCGTATTAACAATGGTTTAATAATCCAACAGTGGCAGGCAATAGACAGGTCAAGGCAGGCAGGGGTCAGTAAACCAGAGGTGGGGCAACGGTACAGGTCGGCAGGCAGTGTCAGGGTCAGGCAGAGTGGTCAGGCAGGTGGGCTCAGAGTCAGGACAGGCAAGGGTCAAAGTCTGGAGTCTGAAAAAAGAGAGACTGGGAAAAGCAGGAGCTGAGACACAACAACGCTGGTTGACTTGACAAACAAGACGAACTGGCAACAGACAAACAGCGAACACAGGTGTAAATACACAGGGGATAATGGGGAAGATGGGCGACACCTGGATGGGGGTGGAGACAATCACAAAGACAGGTGAAACAGATCAGGGCGTGACACATATGAAATAGAGACACAGTCTCTCCCATTTCCACGGATATTGAGTTGCCTATCACGATGAAACGGAAGCTTTGGGGGTGGTGAATGGGCAGAAATACCATGGCTCTGGATCTGAAAGTCGTGTATTAAATAGACAGATTAGTCCATGTAGTATTTATAAAACAAAAACTAGGGACAGTGTTCTGTCCTCGACATCCATTTAGCCCCACCCTATCCACCCTATCTGTCCATGCAGACTGGGATGTAATGGAGCATAAAACACATAAATGCTGTTTATGAACCTGTTACAAACGCTTAAGCTAAATTAGCATTGGTAGCATTAGAGTTTACATTACTCTCTGCCAGTTATCTAAACCAGCGTTTAACATTCTAGCCACTAAATCCCTGGTGGAAGTCCCACCCTTACTCTGCAGGATTAGTAAACTAAAACACATATAGACCTTCACTCTATGATTCAATACATTCCAGTAAAGTGATATACTATACAGTAAGCCTACCCGTCAGTAGGGAATAGCCTATAGGATTCCTGTTCTCTGACTGGCAGGTTTAGCAGAGCTCTGAGGGTCGCTGTTCTCAGCCTGTTCTTTCTCCACATGAATTTATCATCTGCCATGAATATTTCACTGTGAGTCTACCTGAGTTACACAACCACAAGGATTCACATTGCCCCATGTCTGTCTACACAGAGATTACATGAACTGGGATAGGGACATTTACATTTTACCACCGCCGCTCCAAGTTGCCTTGGCTCTGCTGTTGGAGGTTAAGCTCAGGTTTGTTCCATATCATTTACTGTAACATCCTTATCTATCCCCAGAACCACACAGAAATCTAAATATATGTTGTTTAACCAATAAACATAGCTTTTTGGATGATGTTTTTAGGCCTGCTCCTATATGTATAACACACAGATCTGATTGGGCATCATTGGTGTATGTGTGTGTGTTCTGTGGCACTATGTAAGACCAAGAGAAATAGGAACTGAGACTGCCACTTGGTCAGCAGCCTTGTTATGTACTGAGCCTTGTAAGCTCTTGGCACTCTGTCGTCCATAGTGAACCAGAGTCCTGCTAACAGTCAGTCAGATAGATGTACTTTCCAGACAGGGCTTTTCTCTATCACTGTGAATATGCAGCTGTTGTAAACTATCCAGATCCTTAGAAGGCTTCCATGCTATCATGAGACACACCAGACTGACAGGACAGCTTTAGACCTACACCATTATACCGTCTCTGTCCAAGTAACCTCTTAATGTATTCACTTCACCTGAATGTTAGGGTGATTGATCATGAATTGTACAGTTATGTTATTGTTATCAACCATAACATACGTGTTATCTTTTTCCTCCGAAGGGAATTGTCCTGCCTCACACCTGTTAGTGTCTGATCATGATGAAGTCTATCCCAGACTGCAGACAGTCCTTTCAGCCAGGCCAGATAACCTCTGTTTAGACTTGATACAGTAAAACCTCTGTATGATGCTTATCAACATTGATTCATTGTTCATTCCTAATGGTTAATACATGAACAATCTGATTATGATTCTGTCCTAGCAGAGAAGCCAGGGGCATTGCAATTGTTCTCTAAATGTATTCACCATTCCTGGAAATTCACACACCACTGTTGTATTTTCTCCACACACAGAAACCTAAGCCTACACCCTACCAATAGTACTAAAACATTTGACACTAAAGAGGGACTTCATGTTACATATAGTTTATCAGTCCCTCAAGGATTTTTTTGTGATATTTGTGGTCGAACAGATTTTGCTGTGGTAATTCTGACATTTTGCATGGCCATATGCAATGATTTTGTCCAATGTGTTGTGAAAATGCGCTGACAAGGGAAAAGGTTTGTTGACGTGGCTTGATTGAACCATATTATGCCAGTGATGTAAAGTACTTAACTAAAAACAGTACTACTTAAGTTGTTTTTTGGGGGCATCTGTACTTAACTATTTATAGTTTGACAAATGTTTGTTTTACTTCACTACATTCCTAAAGAAAACAATGTACTTTTTACTCCATACATTTCCCTGTCACCCAAAACTACTCGTTACATTTTGAATGCTTAGCAGGACAGGAAATGGTCCAATTCACCCACATATCAAGACAAAATCAGTGGTCATCCCTACTGCCTCTGATCTGGCGAACTCACTAAACACACATGCTTCATTTGCAAATGATGCCTGAGTATTGGAGATCTATCCTTAAACAAAAGAAAAAAGAAAATGGTGCCGTCTCATTGGCTTATTTTGAAATTATTTACACTTTTACTTTTGACACTTAAGTATATTTAATACCAAATACTTTGACTCAAGTAATAGTTCACTGGGTTACTTTCACTTTAGTGATTTTCTATTAAGGTATCCTTACTTTGTCACGAACCGGCTTGAAGTTCATAACAAAAGGGAGACAACATGGAGACAAGGAAAAACTAAACATATTTATTAAATAAAGTGAACTAAATACAATTAACAATGGTATGTGTAATCAGTAGTGTAATTTAGTGTTTTGCATGCATAAATGTGATAATGCAGGGTGTTGAAAGGTGCCAAAGCAAACAACCAAAAGGCCGCAAAAATACCACAACAAAATCTATAAAGGTGTCTGCATGGAGAGAGTCTCCCCAATGAATGGGGAAGAGGTGCATTTATCCTGGGACACACCCGGGCCCAGGTGTGTCCCATGTCGCTGACTACCCTCCCGGCTCCGCCCACCGACATCCTATTAAGGAAAACAAGAGCAAAGAGAAAGAATTCGGCAGACAGAGTGGGAGGGTCGTCACAACTTTTACTCAAGTATGACAATTGGTTACTTTTTCTACCACTGTAATATGCAGTAAATGTGCGGCGATTGGTTGAAATTGCGAGCCCTCTTTTTGTACTGCTGTGATGTCAGTTTCATGCAATAATATTGCAATTATTTGACTCTTTTATGCAGAAATAGTGCAGTGATTGGTCAATTTTGCAAGCCCTCACATAATATGCAGGGAATTGTTGATTTTGGAAAAAATAAATGAATCGCGGAATCCTGAACAGACAAGTTAATATTTTATGTATTACTGTTTTGTATTGTATACATTTCATTAAACTTTCACAACATTTTACATTGTGCATGACACAAGTCATTTTTCCAACAATTGTTTACAGACAGATTATGTCACCAATAATTCACTGTATCACAATTCCAGTGAGTCAGAAGTTTGCATACACTAAGTTGACTGTGCCTTTAAACAGCTTGGAAAATTACAGACAATGATGTCATGGCTTTAGAAGCTTCTGATAGGCTAATTGACATAATTTGAGTCAATTGGAGGTGTACCTGCGGATGCAATTCAAGGTCTACCTTCAAACTCAGTGCCTCTTTGCTTGACATCATGGGAAAATCTAAATAAATCAGCCAAGACCTCAGAAAAAAAATTGTAGACATCCACAAGTCTGGTTCATCCTTGGGAAATGGTTCCAAATGCCTGAAGGTACCACGTTCATCTGTACAAACAAAGGTACGCAAGTATAAACACCATGGAACCACGCATATGTCATACCGCTGAGGAAGGAGACGCGTTGTGTCTCCTAGAGATGAACGTACTCTGGTGTGTAAAGTGCAAATCAATCCCAGAACAACAGCAAAGGACCTTGTGAAGATGCTGGAGGAAACAGGTACAAAAGTATCTATATCCACAGTAAAACGAGTCCTATATCGACATAACCCGAAAGGCCACTCAGCAAGGAATAAGCCACTGCTCCAAAACCGCCATAAAAAAGCCAGACTACGGTTTGCAACTGCACATGGGGACAAAGATCGTACTTTTTGGAGACATGTCCTCTGGTCTGATGACTTTCCCTAGCAGTGCTGGTTAGACTGTTTTTATGTTATCCAGAGTGTTGGTGAATGCAACTGTGCTGCTGGCAACAATTGAATTACAATTTTTTGCCACATTTTACTGTCACTAGCCATATTCATAGGGTGTTGAGTGTTCGTAAATTTGTCAGTTGCTCTGCACAAAACACCAGTCTCAACATCAACAGTGAAGAGGCGACTCCGGGATGCTGGCTTTCTAGGCAGAGTTCCTAAGTCCAGTGTCTGTGTTCTTTTGCCCATCTTAATCTTTTCTTTTCATTGGCCAGTCTGAGATATGGCTTTTTCTTTGCAACTCTGCCTAGAACGCCAGCATCCCGGAGTCGCCTCTTCACTGTTGACGTTGAGACTGGTGACGTTGAGTGTTTTGCGGGTACAATTTAATGAAGCTGCCAGATGAGGACTTGTGAGGCATCTGTTTCTCAAACTAGACACTCTAATGTACTTGTCCTCTTGCTCAGTTGTGCACCGGGGCCTCCCAATCCTCTTTCTATTCTGGTTAGAGACAATTTGCTCTGTTCTGTGGAGGGAGTAGTACACAGCGTTGTACAAGATCTTCAGTTTCTTGGCAATTTCTCGCATGGAATAGCCTTCATTTCTCAGAACAAGAATAGACTGACGTGTTTCAGAAGAAAGGTCTTTGTTTCTGGCCATTTTAGGCCTGTAATCGAACCCACAAATGCTGATGCTCCAGATCCTCAACTAATCAAAACAAGGCCAGTTTTATTGCTTCTTTAATCAGGACAACAGTTTTCAGCTATGCTAACATAATTGCAAAAAGGGTTTCTAATGATCAATTAGCCTTTTAAAATTCTAAACTTGGATTAGCTAACACAATGTGCCATTGGCACACAGGAGTGATGGTTGCTGATAATGGGCCTCTGTACGCCTACTATGTAGATATTCCATAAAAAATCTGCCGTTTCCAGCTACAATAGTCATTTACAACATTAACAATGTCTACACTGTATTTCTGATCAATTTGATGTTATTTTAATGGACAAAAATGTGCTTTTCTTTCAAAAACAAGGACATGTCTAAGTGACCTTAAACTTTTAACAGTAGTGTATTTCTAAATTAGATGGGGTCAGAAGCATTATATAATAAATCACGTCTATAATTCCATCACATCTATCGTTCAACACGTAGGCCTACATGTCTTTGCGTATAACATTTGCACGTCTATACAAAATACTAGGCTCCTGTCAAATGTATCGTTGCCTATGTGCGAGGCACATTCTCAAAATAATCCACCGTTGATATGGCATTATAAGAGGACTGAATAGTTTGGAGGAGCATGTCTTTGGTAATCGGGCGAGGGCTGCTCTTTGAAAATGTGGATGGATAGCCAACTTGAACAAGCAAAATTAAGTATGCAGGTATGTGAATTGTGAATCATAAGTGCAAAAACCTCCACAATTCTTCAAACACATTTAGTAGATAATTTAAAACCACTTTATTCATATAGGTTACTTGGCTAATGCATGGCCAGGATAAAATTATGCACCTACGCAAAGCTGCTAAACCAGCCTTGATTAAGGGTAGGCTAGGCTATGCTTATGCTATGCGCAATATAAAAAAATCTCCCCATCCCAGATTCTAATGGTTTTCATCCTCTCACCAAGTTCCTGTTTACACGTGCATGACTACTAACTGCTTAAGTGAGGGAGATGAAAAATGGCAGAAGCTTCTAAAACATAGACTTTCTCAGCGTGGAAGTACTCACATTACTTTGATTTGGAGAAAATGACAATAATTTATCTGTAAAACACCTCTACACTGCTAGAAACACGACTTCCAATCTTTTGAAGCACCTGTAAAGGTAACAAGCTAACACAAAACTCGTACCGAAACACCCCCAAGACCTGACCACTGCTGCTAATATGACTGTTGGTCTAACTCATCCAAACAACCAAGGCTTGATTTGAATCATTCAGGAGGACAGGATGTAACCCAGGGAGACCTGAACAACCGTGTAGATGGGAATGTAATAGAGAAAATGCTGCCTATTTTCCATGGTAGAATCAGACAAATATTTAGCAAAATACCGATGACAGGTCACATTGAGTGAGTATGCGCAACGTTTTGGGGTGTAACGCCTAAGTAATATAACGAGTAGTGTAACAAAGTACTTTTCCCAGGGAGTAATAAGTAAAGTAATTCAATATTTTTGAACAAAGTAACGAGTAAAAGTTAATATAACTTTTTTTGAGTAACAACCCCAACACTGCTCCCACCTCAGTGCAGGCTAGAGGAACCCTGATTAGAGTCTGGGTGCTGATCGGTCTGTTATGTTATTTACCAGCTGTCTGTAATGTTAAGCTGAGGTCAAACGAAAAGGATCAGTGGGTTTCACTCCCCTTCTCCCCCTGATATACACCTCCTTACAGAACACTAATACACACAGCCCTGACAATCTCCACTAACCTTGGTCCTATAGTTTGAGCCTAGCTGTCCATACTGAATGAGAATAGCACCTCAATCATCCAGAGCTATAGAGGAGGAATGGAGAGGACTGGGGACAGTCCAGGGTCATTAGTTAGTGTTAGTGTTGAGATTGTTGAGTTATCCTTGTCTACAGCTGAACATCTCTCAACACGTTGGTCCTCAGAGAATAGCCTTTCATCAGGCCAACTGGCTCTCAGAGAGACATGTCACTTAGGAGAGGAACACTGGGAGGAACACGATTCACTACAAGCCTCAAAGGCGCATTTACCTTTGGTAATTACTTTTTTGTAGGGTAGAGTGAACACGCTGCGAAAGATATAACGACAGAGTCTGTAGCTCACCAGGACTGAGATGACATCTCCTCTCCTCTCCTCATGTTGACATAGACATCCTTCAGTGCTGTGATATAAATGTATATCATCCAGTGTTAACTTCACATCTGTCCCCCTGAGCACACTCAGAGCTACCTGTAGCTCTGTGACCAGAGCCCTCCCATTCAGCCCCAGGGAGGTTGATAAACACACAGAGCTCAGACTAATTGTTCCTTCGGCAGGAAACAGCAGCTTGTTGTAATTTATAGCTCTGCTCGACACGCTGCATACATCTGAAACAGCATGCCTCTTCTCCTCTCCCTGCCTGCATAGATCAAACAATGTTTCACTCCAGATTAGAGTCATCCTCATTGATATGTTCTCTTTCTCTCTATCCTCTCTCTCTCAGTATCTATTATCTCTCTCTTTTTCTCTGCTTTTCTATTCCCTATCTCGTCCTCTCATTATATTTGTCACTCTAAAGCAGTGACCTGGGGTGAGGTCGGTGGCTGGGAATGTACTGGCTATGATCAACAACAACAAAAAATCTACTTTTTCCCCCTCTTTTTTTCCTCACACCAGATACAAACATACACATTCGAACAACAACTTACAGACACACACAAACAACCACATCTCATCTGTCCAGACCTGCATGCTCACACCCTCATCCCTAGTGCCTGCATTATTCTTTAAAACATGGCCTTAAATTAAAGCAATTCGTTTTTCTCGGTCGCCCATGCAATTTAAATATTTCAATAATATATCATGCGATTTTTCCGTTGTGTTAATTGTGGCAGATTGTTGGATTTTCACATTTTTAAAATGTTTTTTCAAGATGAGTGATGAGAAGATTATCGTCCAGCCCATTGGGTATCTCACTACACCCCATATACCATGTCTCGAAATATGCAGACAGACGGATTAAAAGTAAATTTACATTGTAATACTTCGGACAGACAACTTTCTAGCTCCACCCATAACTTTTGGACTGTATAGCATTCCTAGAAAGCATGCAGTCATTGTTAATTTTACACTTAAGACATGACTCTGCCATTGTGCTGTAGAATTTGTGAATTTAGAATTTTGTATAATACATTCTATACATTAGTTTATACTGGATTAGGTGTACATTAAATGTCATTTTGTTGGTTATGTTCCAACCTTCCCTCCATTTACATTTAAGTCATTTAGCAGACGCTCTTATCCAGAGCGACTTACAAATTGGAAAGTTCATACATATTCATCCTGGTCCCCCCGTGGGAATTGAACCCACAACCCTGGCGTTGCAAGCACCATGCTCTACCAACTGAGCCACACGGGACCATCTTGTGCCAGCATCAGATATTTTTAAGTCTTGGTTCCAATAGTTTATATTTTTTTCTAAGAGATTGTCAGATATGCTATACAGTATGCAAGGTTTTGTATATATTACCTATCATATGAACATCCTTTTCTGACTCAACTAACATTCCCTCAAGGTTGCTCTAATGTCCAAAATATTTCAAATCGAAATATCGTGATATGTAACTTTTAAGTTGCATGTATTTGAAATGATCTACATTGGTCAGTCCAAAATTGCTTTTTAATTCTGTCATGGAGAAAAAAAATATCTGGTTAACAAGTCATTTACAGTTTCTATGCCTTTAGTTTTCCATGTGGACCAATTTATCTGTGAACTCTGAAAAGCTAACCAAGGATTGTTCCATAATGTTGTGTTTTTACGTGATATTGGTAGAATACATTTCATTTTCTTCCATATATTTATAGTGTTTTTAGTTATTAAGTTCTGAACATTCTTAGCATTATTCTTTGAAAATAGACACGTGGAACGGTTCAGGGGATGAGCATGCGCATCTTCAATAATCACCCATTGTTCCTCTTTAGTGCAAAGTGTTAGAGAAAGGTCTCTCTTGATCAAAACATCTGCCCCCACTTCTGTGAACGTCACAAATAGCTCTAGGTTGGCTTCCTGAACTTGGTAGGTAATCGCCTTTCATCTCACATTAATCTTGTCCATCTATGACAAACACAAAGTGTGTTTTGCTTAAAATCTATGAAATATTTTACATTAATAGCTATAAATCAATCTCTGAATGTGCTATAGTGAGGAAACCACTTTTTTTTATGTATATATATGTTTATATAACCTTTATTTAACCAGGTAGGCCAGTTGAGAACAAGTTCTCATTTACAACTGCGATCTGGCCAAGATAAAGTAAAGCAGTGTGACTAAAACAACAACACAGAGTTACACATGGGATAAACAAACGTACAGTCAATAACACAATAGAAAATCTGTATACATTGTGTGCAAATGAAGTAAGGAGGTAAGGCAATAAATTGGCCATAGTGGAGAAGCAATTACAATTCAGCAATTAACACTGGAGTGATAGATGTGCAGATGAGGATGTGCAAGTAGAAATACTGGTGTGCAAAAGAGCAGAAAAAACAAAAACAAATATGGGGATGAGGTAGGTAGTTGGTTGGATGGGCTATTTACAGATGTGTACAGCTGCAGCGATCGGTAAGCTACTCTGACAGCTGATGCTTGAAGTATCTATCTCCTGCTGCGCTACGATGTAAGGATTGCAGGTATGTGCTTTGTCAGTGGCTGTTCAGTCAGAAGTGATGGACAGTCAGAAGTGTGAATGAAATGGTAGGAGGGACATCCCAGCTTCAAGTAGTTTCAGATTTCACATCCTATGTCGAACAAGCAGAAAACATACTACTGTGTTTGTGGGAACCAGGGCTATCACTCAATGTAAGCCATTTCGGTGTCCACAGATTGATTTATTTAAAAAATGCCGGTCAGAGCCGGTACCAGAACCACACAGGTCCCCTAAACAGGGCACTTTACATCTATTATAATGGGGTTAGCATGTATTAGTTTTGTGAGAACTGATATATTTACCAGGTTTATTTGCATTAACTTCTCTCACGTCCGGATGAAAAGCGTGTCCAAAGTAAACTGCCTGCTACTCAGGCCCAGAACTTAAAATATGATATGCATATTGTTAGTAGATTTGGATAGAAAACACTCGTTTCTAAAACTAAAACTGTTTGAATCATGTCTGTGAGTATAACTGAACTTATTTGGCAGCCGAAACCCCGAGGACAAACCATTCAGATTTCTTTTTTTTGAGGTCACTCTCTTTTCAATGGGATTTCATTGGGAATCCTGTCACGTTCTGACCATAGTTCTTGTGTGTTTTACTTCTTTTAGTGTTGGTCAGGATGTGAGCTGGGTGGGCATTCTATGTTGTGTGTCTAGTTTGTCCATTTCTATGTATGCCTGATATGGTTCTCAATCAGAGGTAGGTATTTGTCATTGTCTCTGATTGGGAACCATATTTAGGTGGCTTGTTTTGTGTTGGGGTTTGTGGGTGGTTGTTTCCTGTCTTTGTGTTCTGCACCAGATAGGACTGTTTTCGGTTTTCACATTTATTGTTTTGTAGCTTGTAGTGTTCACATTATTATTCTTTATTAAACATGTTGAACACTAGCCGCGCTGCGTTTTGGTCCTCTCCTTCATCCCAGGAAGAAATACTGGGCCGTTCTCTGATTGAGAACCATACTTAGGTAGCCTGTCTGTGGGTGGTTGTTTTCTGTTTTGTGTGTATACCTTACAGGACTTTTTCGTTTCGTTCTCTCTCTTTGTTGTATTTTGTTCATTCCGTGTTCAGTTTATTTAATAACATTAAAATGAACACTTACCACGCTGCAACTTGGTCTTCTCCTTCTCCCGACAACGTTCGTTACAGAACCACCCACCACCAAATGACCAAGCAGCGTGGAAAGATGGACTCCTGGACATGGGAGGCAATATTGGACGGCAAGGGACCCTGGGCACAGCCGGGTGAGTATCGCCGTTCGAAAGAGGAGCTGGAGGCAGCTAGAGCGGAGCGACGACAATACGAGGAATTGGCTCGAGGTAACGGGCAGGAGAGGCAGCCCGTTACCCCGAGGGGGGCACACGGGGAGATTGGCGGACTCAGGTAGGAGACCTGAGCCAACTCCCCATGCTTACCGTGGCGAGAGAGTGACTGGGCAAGCACCGTGTTATGCGGTGAAGAGCACGGTGTCCCTAGTGCACCCGTTTTTCCCGGTGCGCTACATCGCAGCTCCTCGAATCGGCCGGGCTAGAGTGGGCATTGAGCCAGGAGGGATGATGCCGGCTCAGCGCATCTGGTCTCCAGTGCGTCTCATCGGTCCGGGGTATACTGCACCAGCCCTACGCACGGTGTCCCCGGTTCGCCAGCACAGCGCAGTGCGGCCTGTTCCAACTCCTCGCACTTGCTGGGCTACAGGGGGGATCCAGCCAGGATGAGTTGTGCTAGCGCTGTGCTCGAGACCGCCAGTGCGCCTCCACGGCCCAGTATATCCGGCCAAGGACAAGGCCTCCTGCATGTCTCCCCAGCCTGGTGAGTTCTGTGCCTGTGCTAAGCCCTAACCCTCGTAAATGTCTCCCCAGCCTGGTGAGTCCTGTGCCTTCTCCCAGAGCCAGGCCTCCTTGAACTTGCAGACGTGTTGCTGTGCGTTTTGTTGCCAACCTTACTTTGCTACCTGACAACTTTACGGTTTTTACTTTTTAATTACCGTTTATATTTTGCTGTGCGTTTTGTTGCCAACCTTACTTTGCTACCGAACAACTTTATGGTTTTTACTTTTTAATTATCGTTTATATTTTTAGTTTTTCCTTCAACTTTTTCTTTTTTTCATTCAACTTTTACACTCCGGACGCTTTATCTGGACATGGTTCGTCAGCACCTTCAACAGCCAAAGCTAAGTAGTAACATTAACATGATGCCTTCTAATTGCAGTCGCTGTACTCATAATATACAGGAGAACGATCGCCTTACGGCGATGATAGCTGTGCTATAGGCCCAGCTTCAGACGCAATCGTTAGGCAAGGGTAATTTCAGTGTAGGAAAGGGTGAAAGCGTCTGTGCCACCAGTAAGTACAGATAGTAGTATAAATCCCCTCGCACAGTCCCCGTAGCCTGACAACTTTCTCATTGTTTCTGGAGGGAAATGCTGTAGGAATGCTCAACCGGTGTCGCTCATTCAGCCGACAAACTTTCAACCGGTTTTCCCCATTAACCTGTTTGGGCTGCAAGTATTGAGTAGCCAGATAAAATGTGCCCATTTCAAACGGCCTCGTACTCAATTCTTGCTCATACAATATGCATATTATTATTACTATTGGATAGAAAACACTCTCTAGTTTCTAAAACCGTTTGAATTATATCTGTGAGTCAAACAGAACTCATTTGGCACAAACTTCCTAACCAGGAAGTGGAAAGTCTGAAATCGATGCTCTGTTCTACTTCCTGCCTATACATGGGCATGATACGTAAGAGTATACGTGCACTTCATAGACCTTCCCCTGGATGTCAAGATGCTGTGAGAGAAGAAATTTCGTGTTTATCTTGGTCTGAATTGGAATACAAGCTCTTTGTATGACGTGTCCCTCATTTCCGGTACTCTGAGGAGCGCGCGGTGGACAGTGGGATTGCCTTCTGTTTAGCTGCCGTTATGGATGACTACTATCTCCGGCTTTGATTTTATCTGATACATGTGACCATATCATCGTAAAGTATGTTTTTTCAATATAGTTTAACCTGTTGGGGATGGGGGCGCTGTTTAGACTATTTATGCTAATTGGGTAATTTTTGAAACGGCTTCCCACAAAATCCTTGATCGTACAATATGCATATTATTATTATTATTGGATAGAAAACAGTCTATAGTTTCTATAGGAGTTGAAATTTTGTCTCTAAGTGGAACAGAGCCCATTCTACAGCAATTTCCCTGACATGGATTCAGATTTCAGAAATGTTGGCCACTGTTCTGAAGTCAGTTAAAAGGGCACTGATATTGCTATGACTATACGGACACTTCTTACGTCTTCCCCTGGATGCCTTTACGTGATGACGATTCCAATGGGGTCGATTGCGCGTTCACAGGCCCTACAAATGAAAAAACCCTGAGGCTAGTCATTCTTTTGGAGCTGCGTCATGCGCCTAGAGGACACCGGCCCGCACCTGTTCCAAGCATTAGTGAAGGGGGTAATATTACTCGGGTCATGTTTCTACTCGTTATGGGAGTTAAAAACATCATAAGGTAGTTAATTTAAAGCGTTTTATAGCAATTTATATCCGTTTAGTGCGATTTTGGGACATTTCTTTTTGAAACGATGTGAATAGTTGGGCACGCTTTTCAGTTCATCCCGAACGCAGTTGGCATTTCCACATGGCAAGAGGACAGCTTTCCACCAAAAGACAATTTCTCCCAAGAAAGGATCCTTTGCCCAAGATACTGATGGAAGAACAGCTCAAGGTAGGACATTTTTATTATGATAAATCGTGTTTCTGTCGAAACATTTTAGTGGCTTAGGACGCCATGTTTTTTTGACGTAGCTTCGCTTGGCGCAAACTGTATTGAAAGTAAGGATAAATTAAAAAATGTTATTCCGCAATTGTATTAAGAATTAAATTGTCTATCAATCCCTGTCCACCCTATATTTTTTAGTCACGTTTATGAGTATTTATGTATAAGAGTAGATCACTGTCTAAGTGGCGCAAGGACTTTTTCTGACCAGCTGAGTTACATTTCACATTGTCTAACCATGATTTTGGTGGCTAAATATAAACGTTTTCGATCAAACTCTATATGTATTGTGTAATATGATGTTACAGGAGTGTCATCTGAAGAATTCTGAGAAGGTTAGTGAAAAAATTAATATCTTTTGGCGATGTTGACTTTTATCGCTCACTTTGGCTAGAATCAATGCTGGGCTGCTATGTGCTATGTGCTATGCTAATATAACGATTTATTGTGTTTTCGCTGTAAGACACTTAGAAAATCTGAAATATTGTCTGTATTCACAGGATCTGTGTCTTTCGATTCGTGTATGCTGTGTATTTTTACGAAATGTTTGATGATTAGTAAGTAGGTAAACACGTTGCTCTAAGTAGTTTTTCTATTCCATTTGTGACGGTGGGTGCAATTGTAACCTATGCCATCTACCTGAAATATGCACTTTTTTCTAACAAAACCTATCCCATACCATAAATATGTTATCAGACTGTCATCTGATGAGTTTTTTTGTTGGTTAGGTGCTATAAATATCTTAGTTTAGCCGAATTGGTGATGGCTACTGGTGTTGGTGAACAAATAAAAGATGGTGGATTATGCTAATGTGTTTTTAGGTAATAGATGTACATCTTTACATATTGTGTCTTCCCTGTAAAACATTTTAAAAATCGGACATGTTGACTGGATTCACAAGATCTGTGTCTTTCATTAGCTGTATTGGACTTTAATGTGTGAAAGTTAAATATTTAAAAAAAAATATTTTTTTTGAATTTTGCGGCACTGGTTTTTCAGTGGGGGGGGGGGGGTGTGCCGCTAGCGCCACGCTGATCCTAGACAGGTTAATCAGATTATTGACATTTTTTCAGGAGTTTTGCCGTGTTCCGTTCTTTGACTTTGTTGACGATGGAGAGATCCGTGCCACTTGGCTAGCGCGCGTGCTAAATGAAGAGGGAAAGTGTCCGTTCTAATTCCAAACAACGACTGTTCTGGACAAAGGACACCTTGTCCAACATTCTGATGAAAGATCAGCAAAAGTAAGAAACATTTTATGATGCTATTTCATATATCTGTCGAACATGTTGTACTAGTCGTGGGCGGCCAACGTTTGGGTACTCTAGCTATACCGAAGTGGATGTCGTAATGAAGCTATTTTTTAGAATTCTAACACTGCGATTTCATTAAGAACTAATGGATCTATCATTTCCTATACAAGATGTATTTTTTAGTTATGTTTATGAATAGCTATTTGGTCAGAATATGTGTGTCAGAAAAAGTGTCAGGATAAATCCGGACGTAGTGGGAAAAAGTAGCTAAGTTAGCACACGGTGTAACCATTGATTTCAGCTCTAAATATGCACATTTTCGAACAAAACATAAGTGTATGAATAACCTGATGTTATAGGACTGTCATCTGAGGAAGAAAATCAAGGTTAGTCAAAAATTATATATCTTTCGCTTGTTTGTTACGATCGCTTACTTTTGCTACTGGGAAATGGCTTGTGTTTCTGGCTATTGTGGTAAGCAAATAACGCTATATTGTGTTTTCGCTGTAAAACACTTGATAAATCGGAAATATTGTCTGGAATCACAAGATGCCTGTCTTTCAATTGCTGTACACTATGTATTTTTCAGAAATGTTTTATGATGAGTATTTAGTTATTTGGCGTTGGTGTCTGTAATTTTTCTGTCTGCTTTCGGTGCAATTTCTGATTGTAGCTGCAATGTAAACTATGATTTATACCTGAAATATGCACATTTTTCGAACAAAACATAGATTTATTGTATAACATGTTATAAGACTGTCATCTGATGAAGTTGTTTGTTGGTTAGTTTGGTTGGTTCTTGGTTAGTTAGATTGGCTTTGTGCATGCTACCTGTGCTGTGAAAAATGTCTGTCCTCTTTTGTATTTGGTGGTGAGCTAACATAAATATACGTGCTGTTTTCGCTGTAAATCATTTTAAAAATCGGACATGTTGGCTGGATTCACAAGATGTGTACCTTTCATTTGCTGTATTGGACTTGTTAATGTGTGAAAGTTAAATATTTAAAAAATATATATTTTGAATTTCGCGCCCTGCACTTGAGCTGGCTGTTGTCATAAGTTTCCCGACGTCGGGCTGCAGCCATAAGAAGTTAAGTAGCGAGTCGGAGTCTGAGGCCGAGTCTTCTCTTGTCTCTACTCCTCCCGTTACGGGGTCTGAGACTCCGAAGCTTCCCACCATTAGCTCTGACAAATTGAAAACCCTAGTCATTGGAGACTCCATTACCCGCAGTATTAGACTTAAAACGAATCACCCCGCGATCATACACTGTTTACCAGGGGGCAGGGCTACCAACGTTAAGGCTAATCTGAAGATGGTGCTGGCGAAAGCTAAAACTGGCGAGTGTAGAGAGTATAGAGATATTGTTATCCACGTCGGCACCAACGATGTTAGGATGAAACAGTCAGAGGTCACAAAGCACAACATAGCTTCAGCGTGTAAATCAGCTAGGAAGATGTGTCGGCATCGAGTAATTGTCTCTGGCCCCCTCCCAGTTAGGGGGAGTGATGAGCTCTACAGCAGAGTCTCACAACTCAATCGCTGGTTGAAAACTGTTTACTGCCCCTCCCAAAAGATAGAATTTGTAGATAATTGGCCCTCTTTCTGGGACTCACCCACAAACAGGACCAAGCCTGGCCTGCTGAGGAGTGACGGACTCCGTCCTAGCTGGAGGGGTGCTCTCAACTTATCTACCAACATAGACAGGGCTCTAACTCCTCTAGCTCCACAATGAAATAGGGTGCAGGCCAGGCAGCAGGCTGTTTGCCAGCCTGCCAGCTTAGTGGAGTCTGCCACTAGCATAGTCAGTGTAGTCAGCTCAGCTATCCCCATTGAGACTGTGTCTGTGCCTCGACCTAGGTTGGGCAAAACTAAACATGGCGGTGTTCGCCTTAGCAATCTCACTAGGATAAAGACCTCCTCCATTCCTGCCATTATTGAAAGAGATCGTGATACCTCACATCTCAAAATAGGGCTACTTAATGTTAGATCCCTCACTTCAAAGGCAGTTATAGTCAATGAACTAATCACTGATCATAATCTTGATGTGATTGGCCTGACTGAAACATGGCTTAAAAGCCCGATGAGTTTACTGTGTTAAATGAGGCCTCACCTCCTGGTTACAATAGTGACCATATCCCCCGTGCATTCCACAAAGGCGGAGGTGTTGCTAACATTTACGATAGCAAACTTCAATTTACAAAAAAAAAATGACGTTTTCGTCTTTTGAGCTTCTAGTCATGAAATCTATGCAGCCTACTCAATCACTTTTTATAGCTACTGTTTACAGGCCTCCTGGGCCATATACAGCGTTCCTCACTGAGTTCCCTGAATTCTTATTGGACCTTGTAGTCATAGCAGATAATATTCTAATTTTTGGTGATTTTAATATTCATATGGAAAAGTCCACAGACCCACTTCAAAAGGCTTTCGGAGCCATCATCGACTCAGTGAATTTTGTCCAACATGTCTCTGGACCTACTCACTGCCACAGTCATACTCTGGACCTAGTTTTGTCCCATGGAATAAATGTTGTAAATCTTAATGTTTTTCCTCATAATCCTGGACTATCGGACCACCATTTTATTACGTTTGCAATCGCAACAAATAATCTGCTCAGACCCCAACCAAGGAGCATCAAAAGTCGTGCTATAAATTCTCAGACAACACAAAGATTCCTTGATGCCCTTCCAGGCTCCTTCTGCCTACCCAAGGACGTCAGAGGACAAAAATCAGTTAACCATTTAACTGAGGAACTCAATTTAACCTTGCGCAAAACCCTAAATGCAGTCGCACCCATAAAAACTAAAAATATTTGTCATAAGAAACTAGCTCCCTGGTATACAGAAAATACCCGAGCTCTGAAGCAAGCTTCCAGAAAATTGGAACGGAAATGGCGCCAAACCAAACTGGAAGTCTTCCGACTAGCTTGGAAAGACAGTACCGTGCAGTATCGAAGAGCCCTCACTGCTGCTCGATCATCCTATTTTTCCAACTTAATTGAGGAAAATAAGAACAATCCAAAATGTATTTTTGATACTGTCGCAAAGCTAACTAAAACGCAGCATTCCCCAAGTGAGGATGGCTTTCACTTCAGCAGTAATAAATTCATGAACTTCTTTGAGGAAAAGATCATGAATATTAGAAAGCAAATTACGGGCTCCTCTTTAAATCTGCATTTTCCTCCAAAGCTCAGCTGTCCTGAGTCTGCACAACTCTGCCAGGACCTAGGATCAAGAGAGACACTTAAGTGTTTTAGTACTATATCTCTTGACACAATGATGCAAATAATCATGGCCTCTAAACCTTCAAGCTGCATACTGGACCCTATTCCAACTGAACTACTGAAAGAGCTTCCTGTGCTCGGCCCTCCTATGTTGAACATAATAAACGTCTCTCTATCCACCGGATGTGTACCAAACTCACTAAAAGTGGCAGTAATAAAGCCTCTCTTGAAAAAGCCAAACCTTGACCCAGAAAATATAAAAAACTATCAGCCAATATCGAATCTTCCATTCCTCTCAAAAAATTTAGAAAAAGCTGTTGCGCAGCAACTCACTGCCTTCCTGAAGACAAACAATGTATACAAAATGCTTCAGTCTGGTTTTAGACCCCATCATAGCACTGAGACTGCACTTGTGAAGGTGGTAAAAGACCTTTTAATGGCGTCAGACCCGAGGCTCTGCATCTGTCCTCGTGCTACTAGACCTTAGTGCTGCCTTTGATACCATCGATCACCACATTCTTTTGGAGAGATTGGAAACCCAAATTGGTCTACACGGACAAGTTCTGGCCTGGTTTAGATCTTATCTGTTGGACAGATATCAGTTTGTCTCTGTGAATGGTTTGTCCTCTGACAAATCAACCGTACATTTCGGTGGTCCTCAAGGTTCCGTTTTAGGACCACTATTGTTTTCACTATATATTTTACCCCTTGGGGATGTCATTCGAAAACATAATGTTAACTTTCACTGCTATGCGGATGACACACAGCTGTACATTTCAATGAAAGTGGGTTGAGTCACTGACGTGATCTTCCTGTCTGGGTTGTGCCGTGGCGGAGATCTTTGTGGGCTATACTCGGCCTTGTCTCAGGATGGTAAGTTGGTGGTTGAAGATATCCCTCTAGTGGTGTGGGGGCTGTGCCTTGGCAAAGTAGGTGGGGTTATATTCTTCCTGTTTGGCCCTGTCCGGGGGTATCATCGGATGGGGCCACAGTGTCTCCTGATTCCTGTTTCAGCCTCTAGTATTTATGCTGCATTAGTTTATGTGTCGGGGGGGGCTAGGGTCAGTTTGTTATATCTGGAGTACTTCTCCTGTCTTATCCGGTGTCCTGTGTGAATTTAAGTATGCTCTCTCTAATTCTCTCTTTCTCTCTTTCTTTCTCTCTCTCGGGGGACCTGAGCCCTAGGATCATGCCTCAGGACGACCTGACATGATGACTCCTTGCCTACCCAGTCCACCTGGCCGTGCTGCTGCTCCAGTTTCAACTGTTCTGCCTGCGGCTATGGAACCCTGACCTGTTCACCAGACGTGCTACCTGTCCCAGACCTGCTGTTTTCAACTCTCTAGAGACTGCAGGAGAATTAGAGATACTCTTAATGATCGGCTATGAAAAGCCAACTGACATTTACTCCTGAGGTGCTGCACCCTCGACAACTACTGTGATTATTATTATTTGACCATGCTGGTCATTTATGAACATTTGAACATCTTGGCCATGTTCTGTTATAATCTCCACCCGGCACAGCCAGAAGAGGACTGGCCACTCCTCATAGCCTGGTTCCTCCCTAGGTTTCTTCCTAGGGTTTGGCCTTTCTAGGGAGTTCTTCCTAGCACCCATGCTTCTACACCTGCATTGCTTGCTGTTTGGGGTTTTAGGCTGGGTTTCTGTACAGCACTTTGAGATATCAGCTGATGTACGAAGGGCTATATAAATACATTTGATTTGATTTGATCATACTGCATTTTCTTACAGTATTTTTATTTGTGAATGGCAATTTCATCATGACCACCTCTCCCATCATCTGCTGGTTGCCGGTTCTCTTAGCCACAGATTGTTACGCAAGATAATTTTCTACCAACCTTAGCTTGGTGATCATGTCTTTTTCCTTGAAATGTGAAACAGGTGACTCATAAATTGTCTCCGTCCAGATGCAGGGGGTCAGTTGGAATTTAGAAAATGCTCCGTTATTTTAAAAAAGACAGTATCAGTCAAAAGTTTAGACACACCTACTCATCCAAGGGTTTTTCTATTTTTTTGTATTTTCTATTTTGCAGAATAATAGTGAAGACGTCAAAACTATGAAATAACACATATGTAATCATGTAGTACAAGTTTCCCAAACGGGGGTACACGTACCCCTAGGGGTATGCGCAATGCCATCGGGGGTACGCCAATTAAAAATTGTGATTCTGTAACGTCCGTCGTCTGAAGATGAGGATTCATCGGACCAAAGCGCAGCGTGGTAAGTGATCATGTTAATTTATTAAAACAGAACACTAAACAAAATAACAAAGAGAATGAAACGAAATGTAACAGTCCTGTCTGGTACAGACACAAAGACAGAAAACAACTACCCACAAAACACAGGTGGGAAAAGGATACCTAAGTATGGTTCTCAATCAGAGACAACGATAGACAGCTGCCTCTGATTGAGAACCACACCCGGCCAAACACACAGAAAAGAAAACATAGAACACAAAACATAGAATGCCCACCCCAGCTCATGCCCTGACCAACCAAAATAGAGACATAAAAAGGATCTCTAAGGTGAAGGCGTGACAGTACCCCCCCCCCCCCCCCCCCCCCCCCACCCAAAGGTGTGTACTATGGCCGCAAAACCTTAACCTATAGGGGAGGGTCTGGGGGGGCATCTATCCGCGGTGGCGGCTCTGGTTAGGGACGTGGACCCTCGCCGCCGACCCCGGACTGGGGACCCTCACAGCGGGCCCCAGACAGGAGGGCGACTCTGGCAGCTCCGGACAGGAGGGCGACTCTGGCAGCTCCGGACAGGAGGGCGACTCTGGCAGCTCCGGACAGGAGGGCGACTCTGGCAGCTCCGGACAGGAGGGCGACTCTGGCAGCTCCGGACAGGAGGGCGACTCTGGCAGCTCCGGACAGGAGGGCGACTCTGGCAGCTCCGGACAGGAGGGCGACTCTGGCAGCTCCGGACAGGAGGGCGACTCTGGCAGCTCCGGACAGGAGGGCGACTCTGGCAGCTCCGGACAGGAGGGCGACTCTGGCAGCTCCGGACAGGAGGGCGACTCTGGCAGCTCCGGACAGGAGGGCGACTCTGGCAGCTCCGGACAGGAGGGCGACTCTGGCAGCTCCGGACAGGAGGGCGACTCTGGCAGCTCCGGACAGGAGGGCGACTCTGGCAGCTCCGGACAGGAGGGCGACTCTGGCAGCTCCGGACAGGAGGGCGTCGCTGGAGGGTCCGGACTGGAGGAAGACTCTGAAGGGAGGAGACGCAGAGACAGCATGGTGCGTGGAGCTGCCACAGGGCCCACCAGGCTAGGGAGACCTACAGGAGGCCTGGTGCGTAGAGGAGGCACCGGATAAACCGGGCTGTGGGGGAGCACTGGAGCTCTGGTGCGCAGCCTTGGCACCACTCCTCCAGGTTGAATGCCCACTTTAGCCCGGCCCCTCCAGAGTGCAGGCACAGGTCGAACCGGGCTGTGGGGGAGCACTGGAGATCTGGTGCTTACCGCTCGCACCTCTCCATTAGGCTCAATGCCCACTTTCGCCCGGCACGGGCGGAGCACAGGCATAGGACGAACAGCACCCTCCCAGCGCCCCGGAGACACAGTATGCAAAGCCAGCACAGGATACCCTGGAACGAAACGGCGCACCGGAGACCAAACACGCTGAGCTGGTACAATCCGCCCTGGCTGGATGCCCACTCTCGCATGGCACTTACGGGGGGCTGGCCTGTAGCGCTCCGGGCTATGAGCGCGCACCGCATAACACGGTGCCTGACCAGTACCACGCTGCTTCCGGTAAGCACGGGGAGATGGCTCAGGTCTATCGCCTGACTCCGCCAATTTGCCCATTGTGCCTCCCCCCAAAATAATGTTGGGGCAGCCTCTCGTGACTGCTGCGCTGCCTTGCCTCATATCGCCGTCTCTCAGCTATAGCTGCCTCCAGCTCTTTTTTCGGGCGGCGATAACATAGAACACAAAACATAGAATGCCCACCCCAACTCACGCAGTCTTGAAGGAGTCCCACATATGCTGAGCACTTGTTGGCTCCTTTTCCTTCACTCTGCGGTCCAACTCATTCCAAACCATCTAAATTGGGTTGAGGTCAGGTGATTGTGGAGGCCCGGTCATCTGATGCCGCACTCATCACTCTCCATCTTGTTCAAATAGCCTGGAGGTGTGCTGGGTCATTGACCTGTTGAAAAACAAATGATAGTCCGACTAAGCGCAAACCAGATGGGATAGTATATTGCTGCAGAATGCTCCTGGTAGCCATGCTGGTTAAGTGTGCCTTGAATTCTAAATAAATCACTGACAGTGTCACTTGCAAACCACACCCACACCTTCACACCTCCTCCTCCATGCTTCACGGTGGGTACACACACCCGGAGATCATCCATCCACCTACTCTGCATCTTACAAAGACATGGCGGTTGGAACCAAAAATAAAAAATTTGGACTCATCAGACCAAAGGACAGATTTTCATCTGTCTAATATCCATTGATCGAGTTTCTTTGCCCAAGAAATTATCTTCTTCAGCAATTTGACCATGAAGGCCTGAGTCACGCAGTCTCTTCTGAACAGTTGATGCTGAGATGTGTCTGTTACTTGAACTCTGAGGTATTTTTTGGGGAGCTGCAATTTCTGAGGTGCAGTTATCTCTAATGAGCTTTTCCTCCGCAGCAGAGGTGACTCTGGGTCTTCCTTTCCTGTGACGGTCCTCATGAGAGCCAGGTTCAACATAGTGCTTGATGATTTTTGCAACTGCACTTGAAGAAACTTTTAAAGTTCTTGACATTTTCTGGATTGACTGACTTTCATGTCTTAAAGTAATGATGGACTGTGTTTTCTCTTTGCTTATTTTAGCTGTTCTTGCCATAATATGGACTTGGTATTTTACCAAATAGGGCTATCTTCTGTACACCACCACAACCTTGTCACAATAGAACTGATTGGCTCAAACGCATTTAGAAGGACAGAAATTCCACAAATTAAGTTTTAACAAGGCACATGTGTTAATTGAAATGCATTCCAGTTGACTACCTCATGAAGCCGTTTGAGAGATTGCCAAGTGTGTGCAAAGTTGTCATCAAGGCTGAGGGTGGCTACTTCGAAGAATCTAAAATATAACATATATTTTAATTTTACACTTTTTTGGTTACTACATGATTCCAAATGGATTATTTGATTAGTTTTTATGTCTTTACTATTATTCTACAATATAGAAAATAGTAAAAAATGAAGAAAAATCCTTGACTGAGTAGGTGTGTCCACACATTTGACTTGTACTGTATATATAAAACGCTGTGTGAACTAGACAGGATGGACATTATATGAATATAACAAATATACAATAGTAGTTATATAGGATCAGCCTTGACTAGAATACAGTTTATACATATGAAGTGGGTAAAACAGTAATTAAACATATTCAAGTAACAATTGTTCAATGACTTTGTACATAGGGCAGCAGTCTCTAAGGTGTAGGACAGAGTACTGGGTGGTAGCTGGCTGGTAACAGTGACTAAGGTTCAGGGCAGAGGACTGGGCGGATTCCAGGTAGCTTTGACTATTTACCAGTCTTGTGGCCTGGAGATAGAAGCTGTTTTTCAGTCCCTCTGTCCCAGCTCTGATGTAACTGTCCTGTCTCCGCGTTCAAGGCGGTAGCGGTGTGAACAGGCTGTGGCTCGGGTGGCTGAGGTCAGTGAAGATCTTCTTGGCTTTCCTGTGACTGTAGACGTCCTGGAGGGCAGGCAGTGCCACCGATGATGCTTTGGTTTGTCCACACCTCCCTCTGGAGAGCACCTCCCTCTGGAGAGCACCTCCCTCTGGAGAGCCATGCGGTTGCGAATGGTGCAATTGCCGAACCTGGTGGTGATATAGCCCGACAGGATGCTCTCAATGGCGCATCTGTAGAAGTTTGTCAGGGTCATAGGGGCCAACCCAAATTTCTTCGGCCTCCTGAGATTGAAGAGGCACTGTTGCCTCTTCTTCACCACACTGTTAGTGTGAATGGACCATTTCAGGTTGTCACCCTCTCCACTGTGGCCTAGTCGATGTGGATGGGGGCGTGCGCTCTCTGCTGTTGCCTGAAGTCCACGATAAGCTCCTCCATTTTGTTGACTTTGAAGGACAAGTTATTTTCCTGGTACCATTCCTCCAGGGCCTTCACCTCCTCCATGTAGGCTATTGTGTCGTTTTTGGTCATCAGTCCTACCAGTGTTATGTCGTCAGCAAACTTGAATATAATATGCCGGAGGTAAGGCTCCCGAAACAAAGATAGCAGAAACCCTCCACTACCTGTAGAGAGTGAAGGGCTGTTATTGTTATGGTATGACCCCCTTAGCTGGAGTATCAATAACTGCTGGGCTTTATGGCTCAGTGAGAAAAGCTGTTACCTGGAGGGAGAAGACAAACACTCCTTCTCTGATTAAAGAGCTGATAACCACAACCACTTTCACCATGATGGGGTGAAGCACAAGAGGGAGGATTCAGTCACTGTGAAAACAGATTTTGAGCAGAGGAGAGTAGAGGATGTGTAGAGAGAGGAGAGGAGAGACGAGCTGCGGGCATCAGTATTGTGTAACTATGCAGGATATGGGCCCAGCTGTCCTTTCAAGCAAAAGCTCATGCCCAGAAACTCCTACCCTCTGTGCCCAGTAACTCACGCTACATTAGCCAGGCTTCTCTCTCTGCCAAGCCCCAGGCACACAGCAGAGTTACAGTAACACTCTGTCCAACTGCAAAACTGTCCCATTCGCCCACCCTAAACCCAGAACAAATCACTTCCAGTGACTGACAAGGGAAGTGGTTTCTCATTTGGTAGGAGTATTACTGTGTTGTTCTGCTTACCTGCTTCTCACAAAATGCCCATCCATCATTCCGCCTTCATCTTCCACACCCTTTCCCACTCTCGCTTTCCCCTTACCCTTCCTGAACCCTCTACCTCTCCTATCCCGCTTTCTCTCCCTTTCCCCGACACATTCATTCACTGGTGGTTCTCTGCCCATATAGGGCTAAGGGTCTGATGTCAGGTTGGAGTGAGAGGGGGAGTGGGCATGGCTGGGAGCTTAGCTGGGTGACATGGACAGCAGGGTTGGCACTGCGCCACAGGAAAATCATTGCCGCCAGGCAAAATTATGCAGAGGCGCACTTTGAAGATGCAGGCCTGATTGCTTCTGCCAAATGTAAGGCCCGAAACCAGAAATAACTTTCGCTGTTAGTAAATTAACTGCTCCTCTCTGTCTGCGTGCACTCTGCATGCACTCTGCTCATGGTGCTCTGAGTCTGTAAGTATCCATAGCAATGGCTCCGCTTAGGCTACTCTGCTTAATGAAGAGACATGAGAAAGCAGTTAGCTGTTAGCTACTTTTCACTCTAAACTTTGACAAACTCAAGGAACATTACTATTTTTCTGTGAAATAATCTCTCAGGTATTCTTATTTGACGAGGTTGAAGCACTTCTGACACCATGTTATGATCTTAGTGAGATATGACTGTACTGCTTCAAAATCTTAGTGATCAATTTAGTGATACCTGAGCCCTGCCTGTACCCTAGTTATTGATGAAAATAGCAGAGCTCTATTACACTTATAGTCTCATTCTGTCTGCTCTATATTGCATTCGGCTCAAAGGACACACAGTCTGCAGACCAAGCTCAGCTTCAGTAGGCACCAAACGTGAGGAGGGACTTGCTGAACTTGTCCAACAGCACACACTCATTTTTAGAAATACATTTTGTCATAAAAGAGACCTAGAAGTCTTCATGGGACCCAACTCTTCTCATTCAGTTTCATTCAGTTCCATTCAGTTGGGAGGAGTTCCCTTTGGCAACCTGACTAACCATCCACATCGCTCTGGCCAAACGGCACGTAAACCAGCGCTTCTTCTTGTATGGAGCGATCCAAAGAGCAGGCAAATTACATCCAGAATGAGTCGTCAGACAACGATTTGGCGCCCATTGTAGATAGACATCATCAAAATCTTTAAACCAGTCACCATACTACTCAAAACATTGGTAGCCAAGGTTTCTTCTCACTTCCACGGAACCCAAACCGGCTGCGCGCGTGCGCCATCGTGCACTATCGTGCATACATTTATTTTGACCCCCCCCACACCAAACGTGATCACGACACGCAGGTTAAAATATCAAAACGAACTCTGAACCAATGACATTAATTTGGCGACAGGTCGAAAAGCATTAAACATGTATGGCAAATTAGCTATTAGCTTTCACTTGCTAGCTAATGTCAATTTGTCCTATTTAGCTAGCTTGCTGTTGCTAGCTAATTTGTCCTGGGATATAAACATTGAGTTGTTATTTTACCTGAAATGCACAAGGACTTCTACTCCGACAATTAATCCACACATAAAACAGCCAACCGAATCGTTTCTAGTCATCTCTCCTCCTTCCAGGCTTTTTCATCTTTGAATTTATATGGTGATCGCATCTAAACTTTCATTGTATTACCATGACAACAAAACAAAACAAACAAAGTTCGTCTTTCAATCACCCACGTGGGTATAACCAATGAGGAGATGTCACGTGGGTACCTGCTTCTATAAACCAATGAGGAGATGGGAGTGGCAGGACTTTCAGCACGATCTGAGTCAGAAATAGGAATCGCAGACCCGCGCGAGCAGTGTGGGTGCAATAATTTAATAACATGGATTTCATAATTTATTTTGCGACGCATCCGGTCTGGTCAGCATGTTAGGCTCAAGGAGTACAATGTAAGGTATTTTTTTCTATCCCCCATCATCTAGTTCTAGTCTGTGACAGGCTTAAATGGGTCAAGACTCCTTTGCTTTACATTCTTGTCATTTGGCAGATACTCTTATCAAGAACAACTCACAGTAGTGATTGCATACATTTTCATACTGGTCCCCAGTGGGAATCAAACCCACAACCCCGACATTGCAAGCACCATGCTCTACCAACTGAGCTACACAGGACTAGACACTGCCAAAACAGTGTCCTAGGCACGTGATGGGACCTCAGCTACCTTTCAGAGGTCTGCCTGAATATGCTTACTGGAAATTGTGAATTGAGCCTAGATCCAAACCTCATTAAGGATTGTCATGCAAACAACCACTGTTGACTTGTATGTTCGCTGTTCATTTTGAGGTGGATATGCAAAACATCAAGGATTTAAAAAGCAAATTAATAAAAAATTTAAACCACATGGATTTTGTTTGAACAAAGGCTGTGCCCACCTAATGTCCCTACCAGTTCTATGTCCTACCGGTGACCAGGCTACCACCATTCCCCTAGAGTGTATTTTACTGCCTTTAGAACCTCCCGTAGGGATGGAAGTCTGCCCTATAACTGGGAGGGTTCGGATTTAATGAGACACTAAGAGCTTCCTCAGTCAGTCACTGTGGATGAATAAAAACTTAATAGGGCCCCCAGGCTATATGTTTGGGTCGTTCCACGAAATGAGTGCCTTTTGCGTCTCTTTTATATTTTAAGTAGAAATTGTGCACCAATATTTAGAAGCCTGTAATATTAAGTTCCCTTTAAAAAAGACTACATGGAGAATTCAATAAATGTGATTTTTTTTATATGAATAAGGGCTTGCTAAAGTGTCCCTACTTCAACCCTAAGATTTCAACCAACTTAATCCCGAAATGTCTCCAAGTCTCACCATCATTGTAAAGCCCTAGTTATTTTGTTGCTTTGACAAAGTCATTTCTGAAGATGTTTTATTTATTTCATGTGATTAGTGATTAATTTACGTCTGTCTGTCCCTCGTTCTAAGGTCAACCCTGTTTTGTGAACTAAACTCTCATTTTAATATGGTGAAACTATTCCTTTTTTCAAAGGAAACATTCAACATTGAACATGGAACAATATCAAATCATCGTGTAAAAGTAGGTGAGATGGTTATACAATTTTTTGCCATTTCTGGTGTTTTGTGCTGGAAAACTGAGCGGGTCGAGCATAATTCGTCAACCCTGTTACCAGTGGTGTAAAGTACTTAAGTAAAAATCATATAAAGTACTAACTAAGTATTTTGGGGGGGTATCTGTACTTTACTTTACTATTTATTTTCTTGACAACTTTATACTTTTACTCCCCTACATTCCTAGAGAAAACTATGCATTCTTTACGCCGTATATTTTCTCTGACACCCAAAAGTACTAGTTACATTTTGAATGCTTACCAGGACAGAAGACTTAGCCAATTCACACACTTATCAAGAGAACATCTCTGGTCATCCCTACTGTCTCTGATCTGGAGGACTCACTAAACACAAATGCTTGTCAGTAAAATAATCAGTAAAATAATAAATCAAGAAAATCGTGCCGTCTGGTTTTCTTAATATAAGGAATGTGAAATAATTTAGACTTTTACTTTTACTTTTGATACTTAAGTATATTTTTGCATTTACATTTACTTTTGATACTTAAGTATATTTTTGCATTTACATTTACTTTTGATACTTAAGTATAGTTTAAACCAAATATCTTTAGACTTTTACTCAAGTAGTATTTTACTGGGTGACTTTTACTTCTACTTGAGTCGTTTTCTAATAAGGTATCTTTACTTTTACTGAAGTATGACAATTGGGTACGTTTTCCACCCCTGCCTGTTACCCATAGATAGACAGACTAGAAATGGGTTAGCAATTCCATTTTGTTTGTGATTTGTTGCCACTCCCTTTTGCACACAGCAAGCTTCCATTCCCCCTGTCACAAGGGGACATTTAAGATGAAATGTTCAACCCTGTTGCTTCATTTGGCACTTAATAGGGGGTGGCAGGTAGCCTAGTGGTAAAGAGCGTTGGGCCATCAACTGTAAGGTCACTAGTTCGTAATCCCCGAGCTGACAAGTTGAAAAATCTGTCGATGTGCCTTTGAGTACTTAACTCTATTTACATTTTAGTCAACAGAGCAACTAGACTTACTATACACATTTATTCTATTTGACCTCTTGATTTGGGAAAATGTTTTTATGAATTGGAACCTGTGCTCTTTTTTACAGAATGTTACAATTAGGTGAAATTACATTTTTTTTTTACCAAGTTACACTTCTCAAAAGGCACTGAACTGGTGGAACGATCCATTTAATGTGGTCACTGAGGATCCCACCCCACAACACAACACTATGGCATGCTGTCAACACACCTGCATCCCACCACTCCAGAAACTACACCCCGACACCATCCAACTTTCCCTGTGTCTCCCTGTGTCTACCTCATCACCCACCCGGTACTCCACCCCCTATAAAGACTCAATTATGACTTGAACTCACAAAGGCTTGACTAAGAGTACCTTAAAGACTAGAAAGACATTGACTGATCAGAGTTAAGAGTATATTCCATCATTTAGAAGTACCAATAACATTGGTAGAATAGGGGACACAACATTGGTTTTAAAATGATAATAAGTAAATTGTTCCTGTTAATGTCAATCTATCTGTAATTAAAATGTTTTAAATAAATATGTCTAATATTTTACCACTTTTCAACAACAAGATTAGAGCAAGAGAAAAGAGTTTGGCAGTGACAACACAATTCATAATTTCTAAATGAATTAGAGCTACGTTCATTAACTTAATTTTAATTACTTTCTCCTCGAGAGCTTGACTCATTACACAGATTAAAATATCTCACATGCATCACCTTTTAGAGAAGTTTCTCAAATAGTTTTTGCAGTTTGTCCAACACACATGTTTTTTCACTGTACATCATAAACTCAGGCCTAGTTTTCCAATTAATCCTGGACTAAAAAGGAGCATACGGTATTCAATGAAGATTCTCTAATCTGGGTCCGGGAAACTAGTTCATACAGTCTGTAGGAACAGCATTTCTCTTGTCCCAGAGACATCAAAAGACAGATCTCGATTGAACCCTCACAGGCTCTCTGCTTTGTCCATCACACAGCTGAGTGGAGAGGGCCAGAGATCCGCCAGATTACATTTCTGGATCACAGAGCAGAGCTAGGGGTGAAAGAGAGATCACTCAGGGTGAGGTAAGGTGAGGTATTCCCCCCATCACTCTTTTACCCCCCAATGCACACACACCAACCTGGGTTTTGGTAGACAGTCACCCTGTCTGAGTCTCCTGGCCCAGGATGCTACTGGTTGAGGTGTGTGCGTGCATGCGTGAGTGCGTGTGTGTGTGTGTACGTATGTGGGGTGTGTGTTAGGGAATGCTGGATAAGAGGAGTCATAGAGGGACAGGCCCGGATGCCCTGTTTCTCCACACCTCCTGAATAGACAGAATATGATACTTTGTTACAGTTTGCAAACAGGGGCGTCCAGGGGGAGAGAAGGGAGAGGAGGTACACCTGACGGGTCACAAAGCATGAACAGACAGAGGGATTACAGCGGGGGAGTAGGGGAGGGAGGGGGAGCAGAGGAGGGGAGGAATGGTAGAAGGACGGGAGGGAGAGATGAAGGGTTGGAGAGGAGGAGCTGATGGATACAAATAGAAAAATAGAAAAGGGAGATTAGGTGGAGTATATGGAGAGAGGAGGAATGCACAGAGTAAACCCTACAGTTAGAACCAGTGGATAACAAAGAGGCACGTGCCACTTCTACTAATCCACTAATCCACTGATGATGTCTCTGAAAGGAATGCCCCACTGAAGGTATTCTACATTCAACTGAAGGTATTCTACAATCAATTCTCTTTTTTTTGTGATTAGTACATATGATTCCCACAATACAGCCATTTTCACATAAGCATCTGACGGTGAACAGGGCATAATACCACATTCACCCCAAACCCAACTGAAACCCTCACTCTCCATACATCTAATGTATGTAAGTCTCAAGAGGCAGATCAGAAGCCCAGATCTTTTAATGAGCTTGATACGATCAGAAGAAACCCATGGTGTCATTGTGTTGACTTCTGAGCAGAGGGTTGAAACATAACAAAGTCATCCATTAGAGCTATGGCTGGCTGGAGGAATTCACCGTACAACCATTAGTCTGAGACAGTGTCGAGAGGGGAACCTGAGCCTTTGAGCAGGGTGTTGGCGTGCGTGTGTGTGGTGTGTGTGCTTGCGTGCGTGCGTGTGTGTGAAGGGATATCCTCTGAGATAACGTTGGAGATAGCGGCTGCCAGAGAGACAGGAGGTTAACGGTGCTAAATGAGGCTGAATGTATCATCATAATCAACCAATCAAATGTTATTTATCACATGCTTCGTAAACAACAGGTTTAGACTAACAGTGAAATGCTTACGGGCCCATCCCAACAATGCAGAGAGAAATATTATGAAAACATTTAAATAATAATAACACAAGGAAAAAATACACAATGCGTAATGATAACTTGGCTATATACATGGGGTACCAGTATCGAGGCGAGTAATTGAGGTAGGTATGTACATATAGGTAGGGATAAAATGAATAGTTAACAGGATAGATAATTAACAGTAGCAGAAGCATATGTGATGAATCAAAAGAGTTAGAGTAAATAGGCTCAATGCAGATAGTTAAATAGTTAACCAATAGCTACCCGGACTAACTATTTAGCAGTCTTATGGATTCGGGATAGAAGCTGTTAAGGGTCCTGTTGGTTCCAGACTTTGTGCAATGGTGCCGCTTGCTGTGCGGTAGCAGAGAGAACAGTCTATGACTTGGGTGGCTGGAGACTTTGACAATATTTAGGGCCTTCCTCTGACACCACCTGGTATAGAGACCCTGGAGGGCAGGGAGCTCAGCCCCAGTGATGTACTGGGCCGAACTCACTAACCTCTGTATCGCCTTATGGTCGGATGCCAAGCTGTTGCCAAATCAAGCGGTGACGCAGCCAGTCAAGATGCTCTCAATGATGGAGCTATATATTTTTTGGAGGATCTGATGGCCCATGACAAATCTTTTCAGCCTCCTGAGGGGGAAGAGGCATTGCCATGCATTCTTCACAACTGTGTTGTTGTGTGTGGACCATGAAAATTCCTTAGTGATGGGACACAAAGGAACTTAAAATTCTTGACCTGCTCTACTACAGCCCCGTCGATGTGGATAGGGGCATGCTCAGCCCTCCGTTTCCTGTAGTCCACGATCATCTCCTTTGTCTTGCTGATGTTGGGAGAGAGGTTGTTCTCGTCACTGACCTCTCCCCTGTAGGCTGTCCTATCATCGTCGGTGGGGGCCAACAAACGTAGTGTTGTCAGCAAACTTAATGATGGTGTTTGAGTCGTGGTGCAGCCACGACTGGGTTAACTGAGAGTACAGGAGGGGACTAAGGACGCACCCCTGAGGGACCCCTGTGTTGATGGTCAGAGTGGCGGATATGTTGTTGCCTACCTTCACTACCTGGGGGATCCAGTTGCAGAGGGAGATGTTCAGTCCCAGGATCATGAGCTTAGTGATGAGCTTGGAGGGCACTATGGTGTTGAATGCTGAAGTATAGTCAAAGAACAGTATTCTCACGTACATTGCCTTCAGAAAGTATTCACACCCCTTGACTTTTTCCACATTTTGTTGTTACAGACTGAATTAAAACGTTTTTATTATTGTTATTTTTACTGGCCTACACACAATAATGTCAAAGTGGAATTATGTTTTTCTCTTTTTTTTTTACAAATAATTAAAAATGATCAACTGAAATGTCTTGGGTCAATAAATATTCAACCCCTTTGTTATGGCAAGCCTAAATAAGTTCAGGAGTAAAAATGTGCCTAACAAGTCACACAATAAGTTGCATGGACTAACTCTGTGTGCAATAATAGTGGTTTGCATGATTTGTGAATGACTACCTCATTTTTGTACCCCACATATTCATTATCTGTAAGGTCCCTCAGTCGAGCATTGAATTTCAAACACAGATTCAACCACAAAGACAAGGGAGGTTTTCCAATGCCTCAGAAAGAAGGCACCTATAGGAAGAGATTTTGGATGTACCCAATCCATGGCACATGGTTTATGAATTGACACGCAAAACAACGCCGGATTCAAAACTTCAAATTTTTCAATTTAAATTACTATACAAAATTCTTGCAACTAATAGAATGTTATATATATGGGGGATACAATCTTCCCAGCTCTGCAGATTCTGCTGTGAGGAGGCAGAGTCATTAGATCATTTATTTTGGTATTGTCCATATGTAGCTCGTTTTTGGTGACAGGTCCAGGAATGGCTGAAGAATTGCAACATTTGCCTAGAACTAACGCTACAGATAGCAATACTGGGTGATTTGAAAAGCCATCGTCGTTCAATCAATAATATAATAATTATTTTACAATCTGTAGAAGCTATGAGAATAGGAAGGTTCAATTATTTGGGGAAGCATCACAGCACAGTTGAAAAATATATGGCAAATAGAAATCCGAAATGGATGATGTTGAGAGATAGATGGGAGCGGTTGAATGGAGCTGAAGGGTGGGACTAATAACAAGATAAACAATGTAAAGCATACGGGATCTGTAAAATGTATATAGGTTCTGAACTTTTGTGAAATACCATAGTTACAAATAGAAATCAAACTGGATGGACATCAGAAATAGAGGAAGGACTAAGAACAAACAAGAGAGAACTATTGTAAAGTAGACTGTGTCTGCAAAATGTGTATAAGATGTATACATTGAAGGTAAAAACAGAAGTGTTTATTAGTTTACTCCAATTGGGGGATCGGTGGTAGGGTTTGCGGGGAATAATAATAAAGGTATATTCTTTAAAAAAGTATGTATGTCTATATAGGTATGTGTATGTACTGTATGTATGTGCATATGCATGCATGCGTGTATGGATATATATATTTACCCAAAACATTTGGGGGATTGGAAATGATGCAGACAATTACATTGGAAGCAACATACTTTCCGCAATATTAAGCTGATCCACCCCTTAAATAAATAATAAATAAATAAAGAAGGCACCTATAGGTAGATGGGTAAAAAAATTAAAAGCAGACATTGGATATCCCCTTGAGCATGGTGAAGTTATTAATTTCACTTTGGTTGGTGTATCAATACACCCAGTCAATTCCATCCTAACTCAGTTCCCGGAGAGGAAGGAAAACACTCAGGGATTTCACCATGAGGCCAATGGTGAATTTAAAACAGTTACAAAGTTTAATGGCCGTGATAGGAGAAAACTGAGGATCGATCAACAACATTGTAGTTATGCCACAATACTAACCTAATTGACAGAGTGAAAAGAAGGAAGCCTGTATAAAATATTCCAAAACATGTATCCTGTTCGCAATAAGGCACTGAAGTAATACAGAAAAATATTTGCCAAAGCAATGCATTTTTTGTCCTGAATACAAAGTGTTATGTTTGGGGAAGATCCAATACAACACATTACTGAGTACCACTCTCCATATTATCAAGCATAGGTGTGGCTGCATTATGTTAAAGGCAGGCTTGTATTCGTTAAGGACTGGGGAGTGTTTTAGGATAAAAAGGAAAGGGAATGGAGTCAAGCACAGGCACAATCCTAGAGGAAAACCTGGTTCAGTCTGCTTTCCACCAGACATTGGGAGATGTTCCTTTCATTAGGACAATAACCTAAAACACAAGGCCAAATCTAGATTGGAGTTGGTTACCAAGAAGACTGTGAATGTTCCTGAGCGTCCGAGTTACAGTTTTGACTTAAATCCGCTTGAAAATCTATGGAAATCATTGAAAATGGCTGTCTAGCAATGATAAACAACCAATTTGACAGAGCTTGAAGAATTTAGAAAATGTCAAATAAGATGGCGCCGGAGAACAAGGCTGACATTTTACGTATTCCTAACCAATTGTGTTTTTTTGTTTGTTTCTTTGAGTTGTTTGTAACTTATTTTTTTATGACCGAAAATAACTTCTGGGCATCAGAAGTGTGATTACTCACCATGGACTGGTAGAATCCTTTTTTTCCTTTAACGAGTCCGACGAGCCCGACGTGAATGATATACTGCTTTCCCGGGAACAGGCCCAAATCCCCGTCATTTGCGTGAGGAGAAGGCGGAGAAAAAGGGGCCAGAGGGCGGGCCTTCTGAGAATTCATAGGCGATCAAATAAACCCCCACTTCCTTCCATTCTGCTAGCAAACGTGTAATCATTGGAAAATTAAATCTACGACCTACGCGGAAGATTAAACTATCAAAGGGACATTCAAAACTGTAAAATCTTATGCTTCCCGGAGTCGTGGCTGAGTGAATACATTATCAACATACAGTTGGAGTCAGAAGTTTACATACACCTTTGCCAAATACATTTAAACTCAGTTTTTCACAATCCCTGAAATTTAATCCTAGTAAAAATTGTCTGTCTTAGGTCAGTTAGGATCACCATTTTATTTTAAGAATGTGAAGTGTCAGAATATTAGTAGAGAGAATGATTTATTCACATTCCCAGTGAGTCAGAAGTTTACATACACTCAATTAGTATTTGGTAGCATTGTCTTTAAATTGTTTTACTTGGGTCAATCATTTCGGGTGGCCTTCCACAAGCTTCCCACAATAAGTTGAATGAATTTTGGCCCATTCCTCCTGACAGAGCTGGTGTAACTAAGTCAGGTTTGTAGGCCTCCTTGCTCGCACACGCTTTTTCAGTTCTGCCCACACATTTTCTCTAGGATGAGGTCAGGGCTTTGTGATGGCCACTCCAATACCATGACTTTGTTGTCCTTAATCCATTTTGCCACAACTTTGGAAGTATGCTTGGGGTTATTGTCCATTTGGAAGACCCATTTGCGACCAAGCTTTAACATCCTGACTGATGTCTTGAGATTGCTTCAATATATCCACATCATTTTCCCACCTCATGATGCCATCTATTTTGTGAAGTGCACCAATTCCTCCTGCAGCAAAGCACACCCACAACATGATGCTACCACCCCCGTGCTTCACGGTCGGAATAGGGTCATTCAGCTTGCAAGCTTCCCCCTTTTCCCTCCAAACATAACGATGGTCATTATGGCCAAACAGTTCTATTTTTGTTTCATCAGACCAGAGGACATTTCTCAAAAAAGTTTGATCTTTATCCCCATGTGCAGTTGCAAACCGTAGTCGGGCTTTTTTATGGCGGTTTTGGAGCAGTGGCTTCTTCCTTGCTGAGCGGCCTTTCAAGCTATGCCAATATAGGACTCGTTTTACAGAGTATATAGATACTTTTTTACCGGTTTTCTCCAGCATCTTCACTAGGTCCTTTGCTGTTGTTCTGGGATTGATTTGCACTTTTCACACCAAAGTACGTTCATCTCTAGGAGACACAACACGTCTCCTTCCTCAGCGGTATGACATCTGCGTGGTCCCATGGTGTTTATACTTGCGTACTATTGTTTGTACAGGTGTACGTGGTACCTTCAGGCATTTGGAAATTGCTCCCAAGGATGAACCAGACTTGTGAAGGTCTACAATTTATGTTTTGATGTCTTTTGATTTTTCCATGATGTCAAGCAAAGAGGCACTGAGTTTGAAGGTAGGCCTTGAAATACATCAACAGGTACACCTCCGATTGATTCAAATTATGTCAATTACCCTATCCGAAGATTCTAAAGCTATGAAATTATTTTCTGGAATTTTCCAAGCTGTTTAAAGGCACAGTCAACTTAGTGTATGTAAACTTCTGACCCACTGGAATTGATATACAGTGAAATTTAAGTGAAATAATCTGTCTGTTAACAATTGTTGGAAAAATTACTTGTGTCATGCACAAAGTAGATGTCCTAACCGACTTGCAAAAGCTATAGTTTGTTAACAAGAAATTTGTGGAGTGGTTGAAAAACAAGTTTAATGACTCCAACCTAAGTGTATGTAAACTTCCGACTTCAACTGTAAGTATTACAGACTGGGTCTGGGAGAGTTTGAAAATGTCATTGAAGACAATTGCCAGCTGGTCAGCGCATTCTCTGACTACATATCCTGGTAATTCGTCTTGGTCCGCGGCCTTGTGAATGTTAACCTGTTTAAAGTTCTTACTCACATTGGCTACGGAGAACGAGATCACAGTCGTCCGGAATAACTGCTGCTGTCATGCATAGTTCAGTGTTGCTTACCTTGAAGCGAGCATAGAAAGAATTTAGCTTGTCTGGTAGGTCTGGGCAATTCACAGTTGGGTTTCCCTTTGTAATCTGTGATAGTTTGCAATCCCTGCTACATCTGCCAGTTTTTTTATTAATTCTTATAAACGTCTGGAGTAGTGTCCCGCTCCTTGAAAGTGCAAGCTCTAGCCATTAGCTCAGTGCAGATGTTGACTGTAATCCATGGCTTCTGGTTGGGATATGTACGTGTGGTCACTGTGGGGTCGACAATGTCAATGCACTTATTAATGAAGCCGGTGACTGATATGGTAAACTCCTCCATGTTAATGGATTAATCCCAGAACATATTCCAGCCTGTGCTAGCGAAACAGTCCTGTAGTTTAGCATCGGTATCATCGGACCACTTCCATATTGAGCATCTCATTGCTACTTCCTATTTTAGAATTTAGCTTAATTCAGAAGGATAGAGTTATGGTCAGATTTGCCAAATGGAGGTCGAGGGAGAGCTTTGTATGCACCTCTGTGTGTGGAGTAAAGGTGATCTAGTTTTTTCACCTCTAGGTACATAGGTGACATGCTGGCAAAAATGTGTTAAGATGGGTTTCAGTTTCCCTGCATTAAAATCACCGGCCATTAGGAGTGCTGCCTCTGGATGTGAATTTTCTTGTTTGCTTATGTTCCTGTACAACTCATTGAGTGTGGTCTTAGTGCCAGCACCGGTTTGTGGTGGTAAATAGACAGCTATGAAAAATACAGATGAAAACTATATGGGTAAGTATTATGGCTTGCAGCTAATCATGAGGTATTCTAACTAAGGTTAGCAAAACCTCTCTCAACCAGCTTCCAACTCTTTTAAATAATTATAGGTCAATCTCAAAGCTGTCACCCCTGGTGAAAACACTTGAAACCCTTGTGAGTGAACAGCTAAAAGAGTTTTTATTTAATAACTCTATTTTATCAATGTACCAATCGGGCTTCAGGAAGGAGCATAGCACAATTACAGCAGCCATGAAGGTTTTAAATTATATCACTGAAGCCCTTGACAAAAAACAGCACTGTGTCTCACTTTTTATTGATCTCTCTAAGGCTTTTGATACAGTTGATCATGCTATACTAAGGCAGAGATTGTCGAGTGTAGAACTTTAGAGCATGCAGTTGCATTGTTTGCTAACTATCTGTCTGATAGAACTCAGTGCACTCAATTTGATGGGCTTATGTCTGTTAAATTGTCTGTCTTTAATGATGTGCCCCAAGGCTCTGTACTTGGTCCTCTCTTATTCACTATTTATATAAATGATTTAGACAAAAATGTCCAAAATGCGCAACTTCATTTTTATGCTGATGATACTGTTATTTACTGTTGTGCCTCGTCTCTTACAAAAGCTTTCCAGAACTTGCAAACTGCTTTTTATACTGTTCAACATACCTTGTGTCAATTGAAGCTTATCCTCAATACTGACAAAACTATTTTAATGGTGTTTTCTAAAGCAAGAAATAGACCTCTGAACCTTTCACCTATTACTACCTGTTGTAGGTTGTAACCTCATATAAATATCTTGGAATTTTAATTGATGACGGCCTCTCTTTTAATTTGCATATTCAACAACTTGCAAAAAAATTGAAGCAGAAATTGGGATTTTATTTTAGGAATAAGGCCTGTTTTTCTTTTGAAGCCAGAAGGAGGCTAGTATCAGCTACAGTTATGCCCTTACTAGACTATGGGGATATTTTATATATGAATGCTTCCGCTCAGTGTTTGAGATCAATTGACACCCTTTACCATGGCACTTTGAGATTTATTTTAAACTGCAAAACCCTTACGCACCACTGCACTTTGTATACCAGGGTTGGCTGGCCTTCTCTAGTTACTCATAGGCTCAGTCACTGGTATACTTTTATTTACAAAGCCATTTTTATTGTTCAGAAATGTGGTGGGTACTCTCTTCGTTCGCTGGACTTTATCCTGCTAACTGTTCCAAATGTCCGAACTGAATTTGGTAAAAGGGCTTTTATGTACTCTGCGCCATCATCTTGGAACGCCTTACAAAATACTTTTAAATTGGAAGAACTTGCCCCAATTGGTATTTTTAAATCACTGATGAATGATCTTGAGGCTGATTCCCTGACCTGTCAATGTTTTTAATTCGCTGTTTTTGATTTCGTTATACTCTTGTGAATTCTATGGCTTTTACTAGATTACTTTTCATGTTGTTTGTCTGTAATTTTTGTAAAGACTTGGTGCTACCTATCTTGGCCAGGATGCTCTTGAAAGAGAGATTTTAAATCTCAATGAGCCCTTCCTGGCTAATAAAGGTTAAATAAATAATAAAATAAAAAATGAAGTAGTCACCTGGAATGCATTTCAAATAACATGTGTGCCTTGTTAAAAGTTTTTTTTTTTTTTTCCTTCTTAATGTGTTTGAGCCAATCAGTTGTGTTGTGACAAGGTAGGGGTGGTATACAGAAGATAGCCCTATTTGGTAAAATACCAAGTCCATATTATGGCAAGAACAGCTCAAATAAGCAAAGAGAAAATACAGCCCATTGTTATTTTAAGACATGAAGGTCAGTCAATCCGGAACGAATCATGAACTTTTAATGTTTTTTAAAGTGCAGTCGCAAAAACCATCAACCGCTGTGATGAACCTGGCTCTCATGAAGAGCGCCATAGGAAAGGAAGACTCAGAGTTACCTCTGCTGCAGAGGATAAGTTCATTAGAGTTGACAGCACCTCAGATTGCAGCCCAAAGAAATGCTTCACAGAGTTCAAGTCACAGACACATCTCAACATCAACTTTTCAGAGGAGACTGCGTGAATCAGGCCTTCATGGTCGAATTGCTGCAAAGAAACCACTACTGAAGGACACCAATAAGAAGAAGAGACTTGCTTGGGCCAAGAAACACGAGCAATGGACATTTGACCGTTGGAAATCTGTCCTTTGGTCTGATGAGTCAAAATTTTAGATTACTTTTATTTAATTATTCTTTTAGATGGAGGAGGAGATGTGATGGTGTGGGGGTGCTTTGCTGGTGACAGTGTCATTGATTTATTTAGAATTCAAGGCACACTTAACCAGCATGGCTACCACAGCATTCTGCAGCGATACGCCATCCCATTTGCGCTTAGTGGGACTATCATTTGTTTTTCAACAGGACAATGACCCAACGCACCTCCAGGCTGTGTAAGGGCTATTTGACCAAGAAGGAGAGTGATAGAGTACTGCATCAGATGACCTGGCCTCCACAATCACCCGACTTCAACCCAATTGAGATGGTTTGGGATGAGTTGGACCGCAGTGTGAAGGAAAAGCTGCCAACAACTGCACAGCATATGTGGGAACTCCTTCAAGACTGTTGGAAAAACATTCCAGGTGAAGCTGGTTGAAAGTATGCCAAGAGTGTGCAAAGCTGTCCTTAAGGCAAAGGGTTGTTACTTTAAAGAATTTACATATAAAAATATATTTAGATTTGTTAAACACTTTTTTGGTTACTACATGATTACATATGTGTTATTTCATAGTTTTGATGTCTTCACATTTTTTTTTACAATTTAGAATGTAGCAAAAATTAAGAAAAACCTTTGAATGAGTAGGTGTGTCCAAACTTTTGACTGGTACTCTATATTATCCATGTCTTTGTTCAGACAGGACTTCAGTTCTTCAGGTCCCATTCATAGGATAGCCTCGAACGGAGCTCGTCCAGTTTGTTCTCTAGTTATTATATGTTCACCTGTAATCGGCCTGTGTGTAGCTGGTGTGGAGGAGTCAGGCGCAGGACAGCAGATATGAGTAGTGAACGTACTTTACTCAAGAATTCAAATATATACAACACAATAAACTAGCCCACAATAACGGACCGTATACAAACAAACAATCACTCACAAAAAAACATGGGGGAACAGAGGGTTAAATAATGAACAAGCAATTTGGGGATTGAAACCAGGTGGGTAAAACAAAGACAAAACAACTGGAAAATTAAAAGTGGATCGGCGATGGCTAGAAGGCCGGTGACGTCGACCGCCGAACGCCGCCCGAACAAGGAGAGGGACCGACTTCGGCGGAAGTCGTGACATCACCAATAGAACGGAGGGTAGAGGCAGTTTATTTACTCGCCGACATAGTCGACGTTGTCTCGTAAGAGATCCCGCTCTTTCGCTTTTCTTGCGTCTTTTCGTCTTCCGAGTCCGAGGGATTAGGGCCTGGTCCAGAATGAGCAGAACATTCACAGCTGCTGACTCGTTGAAGTAGAAATCTTCATCCAAATCGAGGTTAGTAATCAAATACACAAAATAGCATAATTGGTCAGGAATCTGTAAGACAGCAGCTATTCATCACGAGAATCACTGCTGAGTTGTTTGGTGATATTTTCCCTCATATAAAGGACTACATTATTCCACTTCACATTGACACACTTTATTCACTTTAACTACCTGACTGAATGTAAAGTCAGATATGTAGATCAACCTGCCCAAACCACATCTGAAAGCATTTCTCTAACATCCTAGCTGAGGTCAGGAAATCCCAGTGCTGCCGCTGAAAGTGCATTAATTCATCTTGGGTGTTAACAAAGAGCCTACTAATAAAATAAATATTCAACTGTCAGCAAACATTTCATAGGAATTCTCATTCCGGAGGGAAACCATAACAACCACTTAGTAGTGTGGGCTAGCTCAGTCATCCCAATGACAGGTCTATGGGGGAGGAAACTGGTAGCAGGTTTTAGAGGAGGGGTACAGAGGCTCAATTACGCCCGTGTTTGCTGACCATAACACACTGTGTGTGAAGTGGTGTAATGAGAGGAAATAGACATAAGTGACTCCATGTTTTCTGCTTCGCTGTATAATGTTGAATGAAGGCTGATGATGGCCACACTTCCTGAGCATTAAGCTATCTGAGCTAGACTATATCCTAGATAGAGAGAGTTGTGGCCAATGTTTTATAGTACACCAACTACAGAGGTAAATGTTCTATCTGTGAGAGAAATGGGGTGTCTTTCTTAGAAAACTAGATCATGTTGTACAGAGTTTGGTTGGTCAGTGAGCAGAGTCATTTTACCTTTCCTCCTCACCTAATTTCCATGTGGTAGTGGTCAACTAGTGAAACCCTGCTCTGTGACTAAACCTAACAGACCATGTGTCTATGGCTGTTCAACACTGGACTGTGTTCAAACCCTGAACATGAACTAATGCATCGAATTGGAACCCTTAACAAAGTACACTTACTGCAAAGTCTCTCTCTCTCGATGGGGGCAGCTATGAGAGGTCTATTTTTGCCTAATTGGCCGGCACTCCATCAGTGTGTTTGTGTGTGTCTGCGTCCATATCTGTGTTTGTGTGTATGTTAGAGCGGGCTCATAGAGGCATGAGCCACATCAGCACCTATAACTACAGTAGTCTCTACAGCATGGCAGGATTACAATTTTTATTTTTATTTTTTTATTTCACCTTTATTTAACCAGGTAGGCAAATTGAGAACACGTTCTCATTTACAATTGCGACCTGGCCAAATAAGTTGATTGCGACCTGGCCGACCGACAAATAAGCTCACACTGCTCATTTAGACAATTACACTAGGCTACTTTTCCTAACTATTAATTAGACATGTGAAAGATGGGTGAAGAGAGAGGACTATGACGCATAACCACATGTTATTAGGAGGAATGGATGGACTCAAGTCGGTGAAAAAGGGCAGTTATTTGAAAACATATAGGTCCATTATCATTTTCACATACATTCTCTTTTTTAACACAAAATAATAACCACCCCCCTAAAAATGTATAATAATAAACCATATACACTATATATACAAAAGTATATGAACACTCCTTCAAATTAGTGGATTCTGCTATTTCATCCACACCAGATTCTGACAGGTGTATAAAATAGAGCACACAGCCATGCCATCTTCATAGACAAACATTGGCAGTAGAATGGCCTTACCGAAGAGCTCAGTGACTTTCAATGTGGCAATGTCATAGGATGCCACCTTTCCAATAAGTCAGTTTATCCTATTTCTTACCTAATAGAGCTGCCATGGTCAACTGTAAGTACTGTTATTGTGAAGTGTAAACAACTCAGAGCAACATTGGCTCAGCTGCGAAGTGGAAGGCCACACAAGCTCACAGAACGGGACCACCGAGTGCTGAAGCGCATATGTTGCAACACTCACTATCGAGTTCCAAACTGCCTCTGGAAGCAAAGTCAGCACAATAACTGTTCGTCAGCAGGTTCATGAAATGGGTTTCCATGGCCGAGCAGCTGCACACAAGTCTAAGATCACCATGTGCAATGCCAAGCGTTGGCTGGAATGGTGCAAAGTTCACCTCCTCTTGGACTCTGGAGCAGTCAAAACAAGTTCTCTGATGCATAACGTTTCACCTTCTGGCAGTTCGACGGACGAATCTGGGTTGGGCGGATGCCAGGAAAACGCTACCTGCCCAATTCATAGTGCCAACTGTAAAGTTTGGTGGGGGAGGAATAATGGTCTGGGGCTGTTTTTCATGGTTTGGGCTAGGCCCCTTAGTTCCATTGAAGAGAAATCACAATGGTACAGCATACAATGACATTCTAGGCAATTCTTTGCTTCCAACTTTGTGGCAACAGTTTGGGGGAAGCCCTTTCCCCCATGCACAAAGTGAGGTCCATACAGAAATAGTTTGTCAAAATCGGTGTGGAAAAACATGACTGGCCTTCACAGAGCCCTGACCTCAACCCCGTCGAATAGCTTTGGGATGAATTGGAACACAGACTGCGAGCCAGGCCTAATCGCTCAACATCAGTCCCCAACCTCACTAATGCCTTTGTGGCTGAATGGAAGCCAGTCCCCGCAGCAATGTTCCAACATCTAGGGGAAAGCCTTCCCAGAAATGTGGAGGCTGTTATAGCAGCAAAGGGGCGACCAACTCCATATTAATGCTCCTGATTTTGGAATGAGATGTTTGACGAGCAGGTGTCCACATACTTTTGGACAAATAGTGTATTTCTGTATTTCAATTATAAATGGACTTACAAACCTGTCGACTGGTTATTCAACGTCTGTACTGGTTACTAGTGCTAGCAGCTGGTGGCATTGACCAACTAAACAAGACCAAAGCGTGAAAGCATGGGCTTATAGAGACTTTCAGAGTAAAGAACCAGTTGTATTGACAACACATTTATTCAGTAATTAGTGTGAACAACCGCTTTAAAGTCTCCAGTGAAGATGAATCGGGGCGCCTACTAGGGAATTTGTGATTGAGCTGAGTCATCTGGGCCAGATCCATGTAGTCCTCTGGACGCCAACCTTAAAATGTCTGCTCAGGTTACACCTCAAAGAACACCAGTCACTCACTACTGGCATCTAGGTTACACATGGAGGGGACTGGGGCACAGAAGTGTTTGTATGTGCGTGCATGCGTGTGTGTGTGTCTTCAACAGTTCTCAGTCTGCTGTATGGAGACAAATCGATAAGGTAATCCCAATAATATTTTAATTACTTTTTGTCTGGTGGTTCTAACGATTCACTGGAGTTATGAAAATAGTTACTTTCACAGTGAATTTTCAAAGTTGAAAATCACTGTTAGCCTGCCTTACTAATAATGCCTAGTAGGTATCGAATCCAGAGAGTACACACAATGCATACTTCTACTACTTACACAAGGAGTTAACCATACATAGAGTGCAGCAGTCTTATCGCCACTACCCCACTTGTTTCAAGATGTCCACCATTGTTCCTGTACCCAAGAAAGCGAAGGCAACTGAACTAAATGACTATTGCCGCGTAGCACTCACATATGTCATCATGAAGTGCTTTGAGAGGCTAATTAAGGATCATATCAAATCCACCTTACCCAACACCCTAGACCTACTACAATTCGCATACCACCCCAACAGATCCACGGACGACGCAAACACCATTGCAATGCACACGGTCCTATCCCACCTGGAAAAATGAGGTGCCTATGTAAAAATACTGTTCATTGACTACAGCTCAGCCTTCAACACCATAGTGCCCTCCAAGCTCATCACTAAGCTCAAGGCCCTGATTTTCGACCCTGCCCTGTGGAACTGGGTCCTAGACTTCCTGACGGGCTGACCACTAGAGTTGAAGGTAGGCAACAACACCTCCACCACGCTGGTCCTCACCACGAGAGCCCCACAGGGGTGCATGCTCAACCCCCTACTGTACTCCCTGTTCCTCTATGACTGAGTGGCCATGCACGTCTCCAACTCAATCATCAAATTTGCTAACGACACAAGTGTGAGGCCTGATTACCCACAACAACGAGAAAGCCTACAGGGAGGAGGGGAGAGCCCTGGTGGAGTGGTGCCAGGCAAATAACTTTTTCCTCAATGTCAAAAAAATTAAGGAGTTGATCGTGGACTACAGGAGACAGCAGAGAGAGCACACCCCCATCCACATTGATGGGGCTGCAGGGGCGAGGGTCAGAAGCTTAAAATTCCTTGGCCTGCACATCACTATTGTCCCTTCACACGACAGGGTGGTGAAGAAAGTGCAACAGCGCCTCTTCAACCTCAGGGGGCTGAAGAAATCCAGTTTGGCCTCTAAGACTCTCACGAACATCTACAGATGCACCATCGAGAGCATTCTGTTGGGCTGTATCACCGCCTGGTACGACAACTGCAAGGCTTTAAATAGGGTGGTGGGATCAGCTCAAAACATCCCCGGGGGCACACTATCTGCCCTCCAGGACATCTACAGCACCTGGTGTCACAGAAAGGCCAAGTATATCATCAATGACCACGGAAGGCGGAGACAGCACAGGCGCATCAAAGCTGGGACTGGGAGACTGATAAACAGCTTCTATCTCCTGACCACAAGACTGTTAAACAGTTGTTAAACAAACAGTCACCACTGCCTAGTACCCTGCCCTGAACTTTAGTCACTGTTACTAGCCGGATGCCATCCGGTAATCTACGCTGCAACATAGAGAATGCTGCTCTACTCTATATAGAGTCATTGATTACTGGTCACTTGATTACTATTTTCACACTGTTTTACCCACTTTATATGATCATTATATACTGCATTCCAGTCAAGGATCATCCTATATAACTACTTCTGTAGTTACACATATTTTCTATTCATATATGTAAATAGTCCATACTGTCTATACACACCATTATACACTACCGTTCTAAAATTTAAGAAAACCTACTCATTCAAGGGTTTTTCTTTATTTTTACTATTTTCTACATCGTAGTTTTTTATTTTATTTTTTATTTCACCTTTATTTAACCAGGTAGGCTAGTTGAGAACAAGTTCTCATTTGCAACTGCGACCTGGCCAAGATAAAGCATAGCAGTGTGAACAGACAACAACACAGAGTGACACATAGAGTAAACAATAAACAAGTCAATAACATGGTAGAAAAAAAAGAGAATCTATATACAATGTGTGCAAAAGGCATGAGGAGGTAGGCAATAAATCGAATAATTACAATTTAGCAGATTAACACTGGAGTGATAAATCATCAGATGATCATGTGCAAGTAGAGATACTGGTGTGCAAAAGAGCAGAAAAGTAAATAAATAAAAGCAGTATGGGGGGTGAGGTAGGTAAATTGGGTGGGCTATATACCGATGGACTATGTACAGCTGCAGCGATCGGTTAGCTGCTCGGATAGCAGATGTTTAAAGTTGTTGAGGGAGATAAAAGTCTCCAACTTCAGAGATTTTTGCAATTCGTTCCAGTCGCAGGCAGCAGAGAACTGGAAGGAAAGGCGTCCAAATTACTTTTTGACTTTATGGATGATCAGTGAGATACACCTGCTGGAGCGCGTGCTACGGGTGGGTGTAGCCATCGTGACCAGTGAACTGAGATAAGGCAGCACTTTACCTAGCATAGCCTTGTAGATGACCTGGAGCCAGTGGGTCTGACGACGAACATGTAGCGAGGGCCAGCCGACTAGGGCATACAGGTCGCAGTGGTGAGTCGTATAAGGTGCTTTAGTAACAAAACGGATGGCACTGTGATAAACTGCGTCCAGTTTGCTGAGTAGAGTATTGTAAGCTATTTTGTAGATGACATCGCCGAAGTCGAGGATCTGTAGGATAGTCAGTTTTACTAGGGTAAGTTTGGCGGCGTGAGTGAAGGAGACTTTGTTGCGAAATAGAAAGCCGACTCTAGATTTGATTTTGGATTGGAGATGTTTGATATGAGTCTGGAAGGAGAATTTGCAGTCTAGCCAGACACCTAGGTACTTATAGATGTCCACATATTCTAGGTCGGAACCGTCCAGGGTGGTGATGCTAGTCAGGCGTGCGGGTGCAGGCAGCGAACGGTTGAAAAGCATGCATTTGGTTTTACTAGCGTTTAAGAGCAGTTGGAGGCCACGGAAGGAGGGTTGTATGGCATTGAAGCTCGTTTGGAGGTTAGATAGCACAATGTCCAAGGAAGGGCCAGAAGTATACAGAATGGTGTCGTCTGCGTAGAGGTGGATCAGGGAATCGCCCGCAGCAAGAGTAACATCATTGATATATACAGAGAAAAGAGTCGGCCCGAGAATTGAACCCTGAGGTACCCCCATAGAGACTGCCAGAGGACCGGACAGCATGCCCTCCGATTTGACACACTGAGCTCTGTCTGCAAAGTAGTTGGTGAACCAGGCAAGGCAGTCATTAGAAAAACCGAGGCTACTGAGTCTGCCGATAAGAATATGGTGATTGACAGAGTCGAAAGCCTTGGCCAGGTCGATGAATACGGCTGCACAGTACTGTCTTTTATCGATGGCATTTATGATATCGTTTAGTAACTTGAGCGTGGCTGAGGTGCACCCGTGACCGGCTCGGAAACCGGATTGCACAGCGGAGAAGGTACGGTGGGATTCGAGATGGTCAGTGATCTGTTTGTTGACTTGGCTTTCGAAGACCTTAGATAGGCAGGGCAGGAGGGATATAGGTCTGTAACAGTTTTGGTCCAGGGTGTCTCCCCCTTTGAAGAGGGGGATGACCGCGGCAGCTTTCCAATCCTTGGGGATCTTAGATGATACGAAGGAGAGGTTGAACAGGCTGGTAATAGGGGGTGCGACAATGGCGGCGTACAGTTTCAGAAATAGGGGTTCCACTGCGTGTATTGGTTCCTGACTTCCCTGAACAGTTGCATATCGCGGGGGCTCTTCGATGCTATTGCAGTTCGCCACAGGATGTTTTTGTGCTGGTCGAGGGCAGTCAGGTCTGGAGTGGACCAAGGGCTATATCTGTTCTTGGTTCTGCATTTTTTGAACGGAGCATGCTTGTCTAATATGGTGAGGAAGTAACTTTTAAAGAATGACCAGGCATCCTCAACTGACGGGATGAGGTCAATATCCTTCCAGGGTACCCGGGCCAGGTCGATTAGAAAGGCCTGCTCGCAGAAGTGTTTTAGGGAGCGTTTGACAGTGATGAGGGGTGGTCGTTTGACTGTGGACCCGTAGCGGATACAGGCAATGAGGCAGTGATCGCTGAGATCTTGATTGAAGACAGCAGAGGTGTATTTGGAGGGCAAGTTGGTCAGGATAATGTTTATTAGGGTGCCCATGTTTACGGATTTAGGGTTGTACCTGGTGGGTTCCTTGATGATTTGTGTGAGATTGAGGGCATCTAGCTTAGATCATAGGACTGCCGGGGTGTTAAGCATATCCCAGCTTAGGTCAACTAACAGAACAAACTCTGAAGCTAGATGGGGAGCGATCAATTCACAGATGGTGTCCAGGGCACAGCTGGGAGCTGAGGGGGGTCAGTAGCAGGCGGCAACAGTGAGAGACTTATTTCTGGAGAGATACATTTTTTAAATTAGAAGTTCGAACTGTTTGGGCATAGACCTGGAAAGTATGACAGAACTTTGCAGGCTATCTCTGCAGTAGATTGCAACTCCTATCCCTTTGGCAGTTCTATCTTGACGGAAAGTGTTATAGTTGGGTATGGAAATCTCAGAATTTTTGGTGGCCTTCCTAAGCCAGGATTCAGACACGGCAAGGACATCAGGGTTGGCAGAGTGTGCTAAAGCGGTGAGTAAGACAAACTTAGGGAGGAGGCTTCTGATGTTGACATGCATGAGGCCAAGGCTTTTTCGATCACAGAAGTCAACAAATGAGGGTGCCTGGGGACATGCAGGGCCTGGGTTTACCTCCACATCACCCGAGGAACAGAGGAGTAGTAGGATGAGGGTGCGGCTAAAGGCTATCAAAACTGGTCGCCTAGAGCGTTGGGGACAAGGAATAAAAGGAGCAGATTTATGGGCGTGGTAGAATAGATTCTGAGCATAATGTGCAGACAGGGGTATGGTGGGGCACGGGTACAGCGGAAGCAAGCCCAGGCACTGGGTGATGATAAGAGAGGTTATATCTCTGGACATGCTGGTCTCAATGGGTGAGGTTACCACATGTGTGGGAGGTGGGACAAAGGAGATATCAGAGGTACGGAGAGTGGAACTACGGGGTCCATTGCAGACCAAAACAATGATAACTAGCCTGAACAACAGTACACAAGGCATATTGATATTTGAGAGAGACATACAGTAAGGCATAAAGTGATTGCAGGTCTTGATTGGGAGAGCTAGCTAAAACAACAGGTCAGATAACAGCAGCTAGTCAGCTAACACAGCAACAGCAGGTAAAAATGGCGACGACTAGGCAGAGAGGGTCGGATTAACTACACACAGAGCCTGAGTTAAAACACAGAGCCAACAAATAAAACACAAATAAACAGAATGGAGTACCGTGAATTAATGGACAGTCCGGCAGGCATCAGCTATGTAGCCAAGTGGTCATAGTGTCCAGGGGGCAGCCGTAGATGGAGCAGGGAAGCCGCCGCTACGCTAGCACGCGGCGTTTAAAGTTAGTAGCCCGGGGGGTGGTCTGCTCAGACGGAGGGGGTCTGCTCAGACGGAGGCCGGTTGAGGGCACAGCAGATGGGGTATTCGTCTGCAGACCAGACGTGGTCGTGTCGACAGAGAATCCAAGCCGGATGGCGATGGCGAAAGAGGTATTGTAGAATTGTGTTTGCTAACTGGTGCTAGCTTCGTGGCAGTGGTGCTAGCTGCAAGCTAGCTGTGAGGATCAGAAGTAGTGGCTCAGGGATTACGGCAGGAATCCGGCGTTGTTGTGGAGAGACAGTCCGATGCTGGTAAATTGGAGAGTAATATCCAGGCTAATAACAGGGCTGGTGTCTGTGCAGAAGGTAAAAGCTGCTAGCAGCGGCTAAAAATGACTAAATAGCTTGTAGCTGATTTGCTGGTTAGCTACTGGGGGTTCTTGAATGTGTTCCAAAGTAAAAATATAATAGCGATTCCGTATCACATTGGGTGAGGTAGGTTACCGGAAGGTATAATCGAGATAAAAATCGAAGAGATAGAATTTTTGTTTTTAAATATATACAAGAAATATGAAAAATACAAACGTACACGAGAGGATGAAACAAAACACGTCTACACTGCTACGCCATCTTGGATTTTTAGTAGTGAAGACATCAAAACTATGAAATAACACATATTGAATCACGTAGTAAACAAAAAAGTGGTAAACAAATTTTATATTTAAGATTGTTCAAATAGACACCCTTTGCCTTGAAGACTGCTTTGCACACACCCAACCAGCTTCACCTGGAAGGCTTTTCCAACAGTCTTGAAGGAGTTCCCACATATGCTGAGCACTTCTTTGCTGCTTTTCCTTCAATCTGCGGTCCGACTCATCCCAAACCATCTCAATTTGTTTGAGTTCGGGGGATTGTGGAGGCAAGGTCATCTAATGCAGCACTCCACCGCTCTCCTTCTTGGTAAAATAGCCCTTACACAGCCTGGAGGTGTGTTGGGTCATTGTATGTTGAAAAACAAATGATAGTCCCACTAAGCCCAAACCAGATGGGTTGGTGTGTCGCTGCAGTATGCTGTGGTAGCCATGCTGGTTAAGCGTGCCTTAATTGTAAATTAATCACAGACAGTGTCACCAGCAAAGAACCCGCACAACCCCACACCTCCTTCTCCATGGTTTATGGTGGGAAATATACATGCAGAGATCATCTGTTCACCCACACCGCATCTCACAAAGACACAGGTGTTGGCAGCAAAAATCTCCAATTTCGACACCAGACCAAAGGGCACATTTCCACCGGTCTAATGTCCATTGCTCATGTTTCTTGGCCAAAGCAAGTCTCTTCTTATTATTGGTGCCCTTTATTAGGGGTTTCTTTGCAGCAATTTGACCATGAAGGCCTGATCCACACAGTCTCCTCTGAATAGTTGATGTTGAGATGTGTCTGTTACTTGAACTCTGTAAAGCATATATTTGGGCTGCAATTTCTGAGGCTGGGAACTCTAATAAACTTATCCTCTGCAGCAGAGGTAACTCTGGGTCTTCCGTTCATGTGGAGGTCCTCATGAGAGACAGTTTCATCATAGCGCTTGATGGTTTGTGCGACTGCACTTGAAGAAACTTTAAAAGCTCTTGAAATATTCCGTATTGACTGACCTTCATATCTTAAAGTAATGATAGACTGTCGTTTCCCTTTGCTTATTTGAGCTGTTCTTGCCATAATATGAAAATGGTCTTTTATAAAATAGGGCTATCTTCTGTATGCGCCCCTACCTTGTCTGTCACATTCCTGACCTTATTTTTCTTTGTTTAGCTGTGTTTAGTTGGTCAGGACGTGAGCTGGGTGGGCAGTCTATGTTGTTTGTTTCTATGTTTAGTTTCATTGTTAATTAGCCTTATATGGTTCTCAATCAGGGGCAGGGGTTTGACGTTTACTCTGACTGAGAACCATATTAAGGTAGGCTGTTCACACCGTTTGTTTGTGGGTGATTGTCTTCCGTGTCAGTGTTTGCACCACACGGGACTGTTTCGTTTTGTTTAGTCTGTACCTGTTCGTGCGTTCTTCGTTATATGTAAGTTCTCATGTTCAGGTCTGTTTACGTCGTTTATTGTTTTGTAGTTTGTTAAGAGTTTTTCCGTCTTCGTCTTTCGTTAATAAATCAAACATGTATTCTACCCAAGCTTTTGGTCCGATCCATGCTCCTCCTCAGACGAGGAGGAGAACGAACGTTACATTGTCACAACCCAACTGATTAGCTCAAACACATTAAGAAGAAATGAAATTCCACAAAATAACTTTTAAGAAGGCACACCTGTTAATTTAAATGCAGTCCAGGTGACTACCTAATGAAGCAGGTTGAGAGAATGGCAAGCGTGTGCAAAGCTGTTATCAAGGCAAAGGATGGCTATTTGAAGAATCTCAAATATAAAAACCATTTAGATTTTTTTAAACACTTTTTTGGTTACTACATATGTGCTATTTCATAGTGCTGATTTCTTTGCTGTTATTCTACCATGTAGAAAATAGTAAAAATATATAAAAACACTTGAATGAGTAGGTGTTCTAAAACCGGCAGTGTATATACAGTTGAAGTCAGAAGTTTACATACACCTTAGCCAAATACATTTAAACTCAGTTCTTTGCAATTCCTGATAGATAATCAGAGTAACAATTCCCTGTCTTAGGTCAGTTAGGATCACCACTTTATTTTAAGAATGTGAAATGTCAGAATAATAGTTGAGAGAAATCTTTTTTTAGGCTTTTATTTCTTTCATCACATTCCCAGCGGGTTAGAAGTTTACATACACTCAATTAGTATCTTCTAGAATTGCCTTTAAACTGTTTATCTTGGGTAAAACGTTTTGGCTAGCCTTCCACAAGCTTCCCACAATAAGTCGGGTGAATTTTGGCCCATTCCTCCTGACAGAGCTGGTGTAACTGAGTCAGGTTTGTAGGCCTCCTTGCTCGCACAAGCCTTTTCAGTTCTGCCCACAAATGTTCTATGAGATTGAGGTCAGGGCTTTGTGATGGCCACTCCTTGACTTTGTTGTCTTTCAGCCATTTTCCCACAACTTTGGAAGTATGCTTGCGGTCATTGTCCATTTGGAAGACCCATTTGCTACCAAGCGTTAACGTCCTGACTGATGTCTTGAGATGTTGCTTCAATATATCCACATAATTTTCCTACCTCACAATGCCATCTATTTTGTGAAGTGCACCAGTCCCTCCTGCAGCAAAGCACCCCCACAACATGATGCTGCTACCCCCATGCTTCACAGTTGGGATGGTGTCCTTCAGCTTGTCCCTTTTCTTCCAAACATAACAATGGTCATTATGGACAAACAGTTCTATTTCTGTTTCATCAGACCAGAGGACATTTCTCCAAAAAGTACAATATTTGTCCCCATGTGCAGTTGCAAACCGTAGTCTGGCTTTTTTATGCCGTTTTTTTGAGCAGTGGCTTCTTCCTTGCTGAGCGGCCTTTCAGGTTATGTCAATATAGGACTCGTTTTACTGTGGATATAGATACTTGTGTACCTGTTTCCTCCATCATCTTCACAAAATCCTATGCTGTTGTTCTGGTATTGATTCGCACTTTTCGCAACAAAGTACGTTCATCTCTAGGAGACAAAATGCGTCTCCTTCCTGAGCAGTATGACGGCTGCGTGGTCCCATGGTGTTTATACTTGCGTACTATTGTTTGTACAGATGAACTTGGTACTTCAGGCGTTTGGAAATTGCTCCCAAGGATGAAGCAGACTTGTGACTTGTGGAGGTCTACAATTTTTATTCTGAGGCCTTGGCTGATTTCTTTTGATTTCCTATGATATCAAGCAAAGAGGCACTGAGTTTGAAGGTAGGCCTTGAAATATATCAACAAGTACACCTCCAACTGACTCAAATTATGTCAATTAGCCTATCAGAAGCTTCTAAAGCTATGACAAAATTTTCTGGAATTTTCCAAGCTGTTTAAAGGCACAGTCAACTTAGTGTATGTAAACTTCTGACCCACTGGAATTTTGATAGAGTGAATTATAAGTGAAATGATCTGTCTGTAAACAAATGTTGGATTAATTTCTTGTGTCATGAACAAAGTAGATGTCCTAACCGACTTGCCAAAACTATAGTTAGTTAACAAGAAATTGGTGGAGTGGTTGAAAAACAATTTTTAATGACTCCAACCTAAGTGTATGTAAGCTTCCGACTTCAATTGGATATATGTATAGTCCAGACTCTGACATTGCTTATTCTGATATTTCTTACTTTCTTCTTTTTTTTGTTGCTTTTTGTATGATGTGTGTATTGTTTTGTATTGCTAGTCATTACTGCAATGTTGGAGCTAGAAACACAATCATTCCGCTGCACCTGTGATAACATCTGCAAATCACTGTACGCAACCAATTAACTTTTATTTGATTTGCCACGGTAGATGCCGATTATTTACTGTGCGCTTTGACCTGGAGAGATATTTTCCACCACTCTGTTGTAAAACATATATAATCTGCATCTGTGGTATATGTACATTACTGTCTCCCAGGTGTCTTGGCATCGTTTACACATCTGACATTACGCCCACAACATAATGTAATAGTAAACCACTCTAACACTGTGACTAAGACAGAATCACTGAACTGCTGACCCTGATACTGGGGAGAAAACACAATAAGCCTCTATTGAAACCAACAACAATACACAGTCTTACTGTTCATCACCGCAGGGTATATTGTATATTGTATCTTTTTAAATTGTATTAAATTATTACTCATTAGATCAACACAAAGGTTTTTACTTACAGTGTGATCTCGCTCCATTCTATCGATGACAGAACAATCTCTGTACAGATTCTTTCATGAGTATGTGTGTATGCTTGCGCTTGTGTGTGTTCAGTTCTTTTAACAATAGTGTAGAGTAGCATCAGTAACAGTTTGATGTGTAGTGTGAGCCTTAGTGGGCAGAGAGAACACTCCTTTCTATACTTTGTACAACCTGCTCCTCTGATCAATAGTTGCTTTACATAAACAATCTCTGTGTCCCTCTCCCCAGAGCTGAGGGTATATGTGTTGCAGCGTATGTGAAGCCTGGGGTGGTTTCTCCTCCACCTGCGAGAAGAGTAAATACGTCACCGGGTATAGAGGCAGAAGGGAAAAGGGTCTGTGGCTGGTTGGCACAACACTATAGACACCGAGCATGTCTGTGCATACGTGCCTGTGTGTGTGTGCATGCATTAGCTTGTGTGTGTGGAATTACATAGAGAGGGAGGGAGGGAGGGAGGGAGGGAGGGAGGGAGGGAGGGAGGGAGGGAGGGAGGAAGAGTAACAGCTGTGTAAATCCATCCCTGTGGAGAGGATGAGGCACGAACACCACTCCATGAAGGAGGAATACACACCTCACCCTGTGAGTGTCTGTGCGTGCATGTGCACACAGCACCAGTCAAAAGTTTGGACACACCCACTCATTCCAGGGTTTTTCTTTATTTTTACTTTTCTAAATTGTAGAATATCAAAACTATGAAAAATTACATATGGAAAAAAAGTGTTAAACAAGTCTAAATATATTTCATATGTATAATCCTCAACCCTTACCTTAACCATTCTTAATTATTGCCTAAACTTAACCTTGGAAATTTGACAAATGGCAGATTCTGCAGTGAGACTTTGAGTGCTTGTTTAAAAAAAAAAGTTATTTCACCTTTATTTAACCAGGTAGGATGTGCCTTGGGCATTGCCGAAAATGTGCTGTGTGAATAGTTGCATTCTGTTTCAGAGCTGTGGTGACTGTACTGTATGAGTAATAATGATGGTGAATACTGTTTAGTGGAGATGAGTTACACACACATGGACATTATACTGGGTATCTCTATGGGCTGCGGTTTCTGTAATGACCTATTCAGGCATGAAATTCCCACTCTGGGAATATTATTACCGTGTGTGTGTGTGTGTGTGTGTGTGTGTGTGTGTGTGTGTGTGTGTGTGTGTGTGTGTGTGTGTGTGTGTGTGTGTGTGTGTTTGTTTGTTTGTTTGTTTGTTTGTTTGTTTGTTTGTGTTGGGACCAATGATGTATATTAACCCTGGCTGGTTCTATGTATTGGCCATTGAGAGGTTCTAAAGCCACTGGTCGGCAATTTTGGCACTCCCCAGTAGGAGCAATCCTCCAGAGGAATGAATGGAATGCTACAATTAAGTGTTTCAAGTACAAATGTACATGTATTTAAATATCTGTTGGTTGTAGTGGGGACAGTAATGTTAATAATCTAAAAAAATACATAATTTAAGGAAAACGTCATTTTTAAATGTATGTTTTATGTTTATCTCACATAATATCATTTTACAGTTTGCATTAAAGTGCCTGTAATAGAATAAACATGTCAAAAACGAATGTAGACACTAATAAATGCATTTATATAGCTTCCAAAATCTTTTTTACAATGCAGGATTACCAAGATGGCTGCGCAGTGGCTTCAATACAGAGCCCCTTGTCCATCATCCAAGGTTTATACAGATCATTGGTAGGAACACTATTTCTCGGAAGTGAGACTTTAAGGGAGGTCTACAGAATTGTCTTCCTAGAACTTTAGTCTGGTTCTGTTGCAGTATTACAGTACACGATGGAGAGCCAAATATTGTGAGTTGGTGATCCTAATATCCTAATATCGTAGTGTCCAGAGCATGTAGGCGCTACCAGGAGACAGGCCAGAAGACAGGCCAGTACATCAGGAGACGTGGAGGAGGCCGTAGGAGGGCAACAACCCAGCAGCAGGACCGCTTCCGCCTTTGTGCAAGGAGGTGCACTGCCAGAGCCCTGCAAAATGACCTTCAGCAGGCCACAAATGTGCATGTGTCAGCATATGGTCTCACAAGGGGTCTGAGGATCTCATCTCGGTACCTAATGGCAGTCAGGCTACCTCTGGCGAGCACATGGAGGGCTGTGCGGCCCCACAAAGAAATGCCACCCCACACCATGACTGACCCATCGCCAAACCGGTCATGCTGGAGGATGTTGCAGGCAGCAGAACGTTCTCCACGGCGTCTCCAGACTCTGTCACATGTGCTCATGTGCTCAGTGTGAACCTGCTTTCATCTGTGAAGAGCACAGGGCGCCAGTGGCGAATTTGCCAATCTTGGTGTTCTCTGGCAAATGCCAAACGTCCTGCACGGTGTTGGGCTGTAAGCACAACCCCCACCTGTGGACGTCAGGCCCTCATACCACCCTCATGGAGTCTGTTTCTGACCGTTTGAGCAGACACATGCACATTTGTGGCCTGCTGGAGGTCATTTTGCAGGGCGCTGGCAGTGCACCTCCTTGCACAAAGGCGGAGGTAGCGGTCCTGCTGCTGGGTTGTTGCCCTCCTCCACGTCTCCTGATGTACTGGCCTGTCTCCTGGTAGCGCCTCCATGCTCTGGACACTACGCTGACAGACACAGCAAACCTTTTTGCCACAGCTCGCATTGATGTGCCATCCTGGATGAACTGCACTACCTGAGCCACTTGTGTGGGTTGTAGACTCCGTCTCATGCTACCACTAGAGTGAGAGCACCGCCAGCATTCAAAAGTGACCAAAACATCAGCCAGGAAGCATAGGAACTGAGAAGTGGTCTGTGGTCACCACCTGCAGAATCACTCCTTTTTTGGGGGTGTCTTGCTAATTGCCTATAATTTCCACCTTTTGTCTATTCCATTTGCACAACAGCATGTGAAATTTATTGTCAATCAGTGTTGCTTCCTAAGTGGACAGTTTGATTTCACAGAAGTGTGATTGACTTGGAGTTACATTGTGTTGTTTAAGTGTTCCCTTTATTTTTTTTGAGCAGTGTATATACACTACCGGTCAAAAGTTTTAGAACACCTGCTCATTCAAGGGATTTTCTTTATTTGGACTATTTTCTACATTGTAGAATAATAGTGAAGACATCAAACTATGAAATAACACATATGGAATCATGCAGTAACCAAAAAATGGTTAAACAAATCTAAATATATTTTCTATTTGAGATTCTTCAAATAGTCACCCCTAACCCTAAATAGTCACTTTGCCTTGATGATAACTTTGCATTCTCTCAACCAGCTTCACCTGGATTGCTTTTCCAACAGTCTTGAAGGAGTTCCCACATTTGCTGAGAACTTGTTGGCTGCCTTCACTCTGCGGTCCGACTCATCCCAAACATCTCAAACCATCATATATATATATTTTGTTGTCCTTGATGTCTTTTGTTTTCTGCATTGTTATTTTCTGCTTTCCTTTGTCTTTCTCTTTTTGTATGTTGTTCACTTTGTTGGTGCATTGGGGGATGGTGGCTTGGGGGTGGGGAATGGAATTATGTAATTTTATTATGATTTATTATGATTTTTCTCAGGGGGGGGCAGTGGGGGCGGGTCTCAGGGCAGTTCTCGGGGAACTGTGGGGGTGATCTTGGAGGGCTGGTGGCCTGGCGGTTGGGAGCTTGGGTCGGTGGCTTATAGGTCGCTGTTTTTTTACCTTGTTGGAGATCTGTCTACGTGCCCTTGAGAATTGCTTTGACACTGGTTGCTTCTGTGGGTCTCTCTGGATGGGAGTCTGTTAGAAGACTAAATGTAATGTAAATGTTAAGGGGCTTCACTGCAGGTAGATTGTATTGTGTTTTAATAATCAATAATAATACAAATAAAATAAAAAAGATTTCCATTAAGAGTTAACACTGAATGAGGGCTCCACTAATGGAAACTGAAGTGTTGCCTAAAAGCAATTTGCATCTTAGGTTTTCACTGAGCTGAATCAGAAACTGTTTTATAAGAGGTGAACAGACAGAGCCAAGCAGGCAGACCATAACAACACTGATCACTATTCATATAGTCCACAACCAGCCAGCTCTGTCAAACAGAGTGACATTTCCCGTCCCCAATCTGAGAGTAAACTGTACAGCTTCTCATTACACATACTGTATTAGCAGTGACCTTTAGCTACATGTACAGCAGTAATGATGAAGTGAGGACAGAAATGAACGCAGCAATAGAAAATTACTTCAATCATCCATCCCTGAGACAATGAATGGTTCAATGTTAATAAAGTGATTGACCAAACTTTTGACCTTGGGAGAGATGCAAGAGACCATGAGAAAGAGGGTGAACTACAGCTAGAAATAAAAAAAGAAGAACTAGGATAAAGGAACAAAGATAATGGAGAAGAGAGGAAGATTTAAGAATTTGGTCAACTATGAATGACTGTGGGAGAACAAAGCCATGTGAAATGTTTCTGAAGGTAGGATATACAGATATACCTGTCAGAGGATTGGTGAAATACTGACAAATTGTGGTCTCATAGTAAACCCTGCCTAAAGCCAGACATACAGAGAGAGCGGACAGTAAGGAAATACTATGTTCAAAGTGTTTTCTAGGTGAGTAGGGCCATCTGTGAAGCATTAGAGTAAGGACAGGGCCCCTGCTAGTTACAGCCTTCTAGCGTGATGTCACACACATCTCTCTCTGATCTGATCTATACCTGCTTAGTCCCACAATGTGTTATTACAACCTGAGCAGCTAGGTCACTCAAGATCCACTTCGTGAGCGCAATTACAATCAAGTAGGTTTGGGTTTTGCTATGGCAATGTGGACCAGTATGGTGGATGAGCAACATTAAGTTTAGGAATTCATTCCGAATGAGTGACTGCCCCTAAAAAGCAACTAATCCCTTTGAAAACGGTCTTTTGATATTGATGTGGCATTGATATGAGTCAGAAACATATATTGTAGTGTCAAAATTGACTACAAAGTTTAAATAGGACAATTTTGGTCATAAAGCTTGGAACTTCACTGCGTCACAACAAGTAAATTAAGGTTGGGTTTGGATTACAATTATGTTAACACATTTATGTTAACAATGGGACTCCATTGTTTCATCGCCCCCAGTGCGTTCCAAGTATCGCATGCCTTTGCATGCCGCATGCCTTGTACATGCCTCCACGGCCAAAGTTCATGCCCTGCGGAAGAACCCTAGGTCAGTATGTTGTAGTAATAGATGCTTGGAGTTCGTCAATCTCCAAGTCTGAAATAGTAATGCTAGCTTGGTTTGGAAGGACCGGTAGTGGTGAGTATAACCAGAGATACTGGAATATAATGACCTCAGGTATAACTTATCTAACCACGTTAGATAACGTTATTGCTGGTTATGTAGGTAGCTATGTTTTGATAAAGCATTAGCTAGCAAGGCAGACTAGCTAACATTTTAGCTAATGTTAGCGTAGCTAGCTAGCTAGGTAACCTCATAAAATAGTTAGGTCATTGTGTATTGTGTACATACCGCTGGTTATGTAACGCTATCATTTGATCATGTTAGTTTGGCAGGCTAACTAGAAACAGGCTAGCTAACATTATATAGCTAGCTAATGTTGGCCTACAAGTCAGATTTGCAAGTTAGTTCTTAGCTCATACAAGTGTATTCTGTATTGTTTAGGACACAACTAAATAATGGATGCAGCTATGGTGGTAGCTAACTCATGTCTGAGTCTGACTAATACAGTAAACATAGAGCAATAAACTGTAACAGAGTCACCAGCTTGCCTCAAATCCAGTCTGGTGCTGCAGTCTGTAAAGCAGAGTTAGGGTTTACAATAGTTACCACAGCCACAAATTGGCTATATTGTAAAAATGTATTAAAGCAAAAATTAGATTTTTGAGCTTCATTTAAGGTTAGGCATAATATTAACAGTGTGGTTAGGGTTAGGTTTAAAATCCCATTTTAAGAAGATAAATTACAGTGATAGGCGGCCTTTATGACTTTGTGACAGTGCTAACTAGTGACAACCTAGAATTAGCTTGACCCGAGTTACTGCCCTGATGACACAGACGGCTTTAACAACTACGTTAATGTGTGTTCTGTGAAAAGTTTTATAAAAAAATACTTGGTTTGATAAACTAGTAGGTTAATTACCTAGCCAAGCAGAAACAAGTAGTAGAGTCATTTTGGTTATGAAGTGCATTATCAAAAAGCTTTGTCCTTTTTACCAAAATGTACTTTACCACTTGGCTGTCTATTGTATCACCCTATCAAATGCACGCCCTTACAACACCTCCTCATAAAATGAGAAAAAAACATTGCTTATGAGGATTGCCTGCTGCAGTTGTTCGAGAGATGTCCAGTTTGCAGCCGAATTTGCAACATAGAGAAGATCAGAAAGGGGATCCTCATCCTCACACAGACATGCCCTCGTTGAGAGCATTCCTATAAATGGAATAGGGACGAAACTTCAGTCAGGTTGGTGACATTTGACCTGGTCAAAGGTCAACACAGTTTCTAGTTTTGTCCCAATTCACCTTCATAACCTAGCCTGGTGGAACCAGCATGGTCGCTGTGTTCACCATTCTATTTCACTTCACATTTTATGATATCTGAAGTGAAATAGAAAGGTGAATGCAGCGATCTGGTTGGTTCCACCAGGCTAATCGTAACCACCATTGATAATGTAATCAGTGCTCTGTGTGTGTGTGTGTATGACCGGACACTATCTTTGATGAGAGGCCAGGAGCTTATCTACGCTGCCATGCCCATCATTTCACCTCTTGCCTGCTCACCAATGGTCACCGATGGGGAGACCAGAATTAGGAAGTCTGACCTGTTCAAACATCAACATAGTATACATGTATTTTTGTTTGTCAGATATCACCTATCCTATGCAACTGCCATTGGTAATAGAACAGGGGTGGCAAGTAGCCTAGTGTTTAAAGCGTTGGACCAGTAACTGAAAGGTTGCTAGATCGAATCCCGAGCTGAAAAGGTAAAAATATTTTGTCCTGCCCCTGAACAAGGCAGTTAACCCACTGTTCCTAGGCTGTCATTGTAAATAAGAATTGTTTTTAACTCACTTGTGTGGTTAAATAAAAAAACAGCTGCTGTGTATGTGTTCACAGATGCATCTATGGAGCCAGCCCTTGAGCCTTGTTCACACTGCAGGACTTAATGTTCAAATCTGTTTTGGAATAGTGACTGTCCAAATAGCAAGTTACAAGTGACCAAATGGGATTTGTGTGTGTTCAGACCACAGTCATTTGCTGATATGGCTACGCTAGTTGTCTTAGTAATGAATTCTCAAACACCATACCCCGGCCCGGTCTACCGTTCCCAGAAGTCTCTCAATGTTGCATCTCTGGATTTTGTAACTCTGTAGATATGTAGCAAGCTAAGGTGACAATAATGCTTGCCATGGACATTTCCCAGTTGCTTTGAATGTTCAAGTTGCTTTGAATTGTGAATTTTCAAAACTTTTAAAGCCTCAAAGGATACGATTGTCCAACTTTCAAAAAACGTTATTTTTGGCTAGCCACAACAGTCAACTAGCTAGGTAGCTGTTTAGCTAGGTAGCTGTTTAGTTAGGTAGCTGTTTAGCTTTCTGGCACACTCACTAATTTGTTTGTAAGCCGCTAGCAAACTAGTTAGCTACCACATGTTCTTGTAAAACAATCTAAAAACCCACATGTGGGCAAATAAATCAGATTTGACCATTCAGACACAAGTCACATGGCCAGGAATCAGATTTGTATCTGTCTTCAGACCAGCTATGAATTTTCTTCCGCTTCCGCTTTTAGCTGTTCAGACTGCAGGAAGAAGAACAGATTCTTAACGGGATATGCAAAAAAATTGATATTTAAGTCACTTCAAACTGCCAATGCGAACATGGCTTTGGAGACTTGCAGGATGATGTGAGGGTCCAGACTGACAGACAGGGTTGATACTGATGTGTCTAAATGGAGAGAGAACTGGCAATCTGCATTAGAATTTTACTAGACACAACTTTTACTTGTATTGTCTTTTTTTATTATTGAATGGTATCAGTCAATATGGGGAGGGAGAAACCCTGTGTAATCTGCACCGGGATCAGGGAACTCCTGTTGTATATGAGACACCATACAGGAAGGTATGACCACTCTGACATGTTTGACAAGGTAGCCCCATTACCACCAGACAAAATGTCGATAGACACAGTATCTGTATCGGCTGGGAAGGACAATGAAAGGTGAATGGTACACATTGTTATATTAGCAGAATACTGCTTCTATGGTATTATATAAACCCTTACAAAAAAGTCCTACAGGATTCCTGCAGAACACCTGCACAGTTCCGTCACAAAATATACTTTTTTTTTTAAAGGGTTCTTTATTCTACATGGACCTGTTACTACATTTGAAAGTTACAGTATCAAAACACTTAGTTTGGAATATCTACATAAATTCAGCAATTGCATTCTTCTGATATTACTCTGTAGTTTACTGACCTATTCAAATCTTCCTCCTCTTCTCCTCCGGCTTCTCACCATACATCTGCCTGCAGTTATTGTGTGATTGAGTGCGGGGAAACAGCTGCAGGCAAGGTTCTGACAGATGTGTGTGTGTGTGTGTGTGTGGACATGTTTAACTATAGAATAGTAAACAAATAAACATTTGACCAACTAGGGACATTTTGTTAGTACCTACAAGGTCAAATGCTATTTCTAGGGGGTTTAGGGTTAAGGTTAGAATTAGTGTTAGGGTTAGAATTAGGTTCAGGGTTATTAGCTAGGGTTAGGAGTTAGGGTTAGGAGTTAGGGTTAGGTTTAGGGCAGGGGATCTTAAACTTTTTCAGCCTGGGACCCAAATTTGAAATTCTGTATTTTCATGGGACCCAAGCTTATGAAAACATGCAACTATATATAAATATCGGTACATTTAATTGCCCTTACGGCTAAAACAAATTATAACAATTATATGAAATACCCATATAAATAACAATTAATGTTTATTTTTCCGCATCAAAAACATTTACATCTCTGTCTAGGTTGGAAGTGTTGCTGTTAAAATATAATAAATCGTTTTCATTCTGGAATAAATTCATTGATCACATTACACAGGTGTATAACAGAACCACACGGCTTAGTTTTTGATAGTGCAACCCTAAGTAACAGTACAACCCTAAGTAACAGTACAACCCTACGTAACAGTACAACCCTAAGTAACAGTACAACCCTACGTAACAGTACAACCCTACGTAACAGTGCAACCCTAAGTAACAGTACAACCCTACGTAACAGTGCAACCCTAAGTAACAGTACAACCCTAAGTAACAGTACAACCCTAAGTAACAGTACAACCCTAAGTAACAGTACAACCCTAAGTAACATTACAACCCTACGTAACAGTACAACCCTAAGTAACAGTACAACCCTACGTAACAGTACAACCCTACGTAACAGTGCAACCCTAAGTAACAGTACAACCCTAAGTAACAGTACAACCCTAAGTAACAGTACAACCCTAAGTAACAGTACAACCCTAAGTAACAGTACAACCCTAAGTAACAGTACAACCCTAAGTAACAGTACAACCCTAAGTAACAGTACAACCCTAAGTAACAGTACAACCCTAAGTAACAGTACAACCCTACGTAACAGTGCAACCCTAAGTAACAGTACAACCCTAAGTAACAGTACAACCCTAAGTAACAGTACAACCCTAAGTAACAGTACAACCCTAAGTAACAGTACAACCCTAAGTAACAGTACAACCCTACGTAACAGTGCAACCCTAAGTAACAGTACAACCCTAAGTAACAGTACAACCCTAAGTAACAGTACAACCCTAAGTAACAGTACAACCCTAAGTAACAGTACAACCCTAAGTAACAGTACAACCCTAAGTAACAGTACAACCCTAAGTAACAGTACAACCCTAAGTAACAGTACAACCCTAAGTGACAGTACAAATAAAACATGATCAGGCCTGTGGAAAGTATTGAAAAAAAGGTCTAGTTTGGAACTGTTAAAATACAATAAATAATTTGTATTTTGAACTGGAATAAACTGATTGATCACATCATACAGATGTAGACCAGAAAACAAACACACACACACACACACACACACGAGAGGTTTGTGGCTGGTTGAAGTTTTCAACAGGCATGTCTATTCTGGGCTCAGTTTTTGACAGTGCAATCTTGAGGTCAACACTGAGGTCAACACTGAGGTCATGCTCAGCATTGAGTCGGTTTCTGTACTTGTTTTTTAAGTACGCCAGAGTTGTAAACCCTGACTCATATAGGTATGTGGTGCCAAACTGGATCAGAACATCTACTGCTTTCTCAGTCAGGCAGGAGACCGCTTCCTGCTGTAGATAAGCAACCCAGAACTGTGTGTGTGTTTGCCTCAAAAGCATCTTGCTTCAATAAGTTTATTCCAGAATAAAAATTATTACTTGTATTTTAACAGCAACAGTTCAAACCTAGACTTGTTTTCAACAATCATTTATACAGTAAGGCCTGATAACTTTTCATCTTAATCTGTACTGTTACTTAGGGTTAGGGTCAGTAGAGTAGCTAACTAACTTCCTTTGGCTAACGTTAGCTAGCTATTAGCTGTGTACAAGGGGATTGTTTGAAAGAGAAACTCACATCTACTACTATGTCCGATAGTACTCCCTTATTTCTGCTTGTCATCACCTGTTATAAAATGACAACAATGCCTTTCTGGCTGACTTACTTTTCTACTGTTTCCTGAAGCAGTGTGCCCATTCTGAAATAACTCCCTAGGTTTACCATCATGCTGTGGATGTCTGGTCAGGAGGTGTCTTTTTCATTTGTTCATTTTGAGAGACTCATTACGAAGAACTTCCCTGCACAAAAAACATTATGGGCGCTCCTCGTTATTTCTCAAAGTTTGTATGAGCCAAGAGAGAAACTCATCGCTGTATTTTCACTGTATGAGCTCAGTCAGAACTTGTGGCTAGCTTGAGGTCATGATGACAGCAGTGAGTGATGGTGAGTGACTGGCTGACAGTGCATCATCTGCTGCTGAATGACAGCGCATCAGCGTGTGGGTCGCGGAGTGTTCTTCAATAAAACTACTGAAAAAAGATACGGTAAACCGCAAAGCACAGAGAGTGCAGTTGCACTTACCCAAATCAATTCCAGTAATCAATTAAATAATTATACATTTACTAAGACATGTCACGACTCACCATTAACAGGTCCCATACTTAACCCCAGTTTAGGATTAAGGTTAGGTTTTTGGGTTAGGGTTAGAGTTAGGGTAATGGTAAGGGTACGGGTTATGTTTAGGGTTAGGGAAAAGAGGATTTTGTATGGGACTGAATTGTGTGTCCCCACAAGGTTAGTTATACAAGACTGTGTGTGTGTGTGTGTGTGTGCGTGCGTGCCTGCGTGTGTGGGATGTTGTGTTCAGTCCCTTGACAGTTACTGTTATTCGACCACTGATGAGTGAACAGCACAAACACAGAGAAATAATATGGAACAAACAGAGAAATAACATGGAATACTCTCACTTTACACTCCCCCTCCTTCCCACCTTTCCTTTTTCCTCCCTCTTGAGAGGTCACAGGTGGCAGTGCTAGAGGGCGATTGGGGCTGTGAGAAAAAAGGAGGCCAGAGTCTGGTGCTTTTATTCTCACACACTATGTCAAACGGCAATGCATATGTGCATGCATATGCAGAAAGATCAGTACAGTTTCAAGGCGACATTTTACGATTTTCAGGTACCCAGGACAAAAAAAAGGAGCAAAAAAAAAAACTCAGCTGGGATTAAACCCATGGTCTATGGAGCAGGAACTCACTGCTTAGACCACTGCACATTACACAACAATGAATTATCAAGGCGAGTCTTAATACATTTTTTAAGTGAACCGTGGAGTTGTTTTTCTGTTTTATAACTAGTCCAACCTTAATTCTTTAACTTAACAGTACAGTTGTTTTTCTGTTTTATAACTAGTCCAACCTTAATTCTTTAACTTAACAGTACAGTTGTTTTTCTGTTTTATAACTAGTCCAACCTTAATTCTTTAACTTAACAGTAGAGTTGTTTTTCTGTTTTATAACTAGTCCAACCTTAATTCTTTAACTTAACAGTAGAGTTGTTTCTATGAGCCTAATATGTGACCGACCGGCTCGATTTGGTCTTATGTAGCAACATTGTAAATGGTGATTTTTTTTTTATACATTGGATAAAAGTATAGACTCAGAGTTAGAAAATGGTATATCATACACTACAGTTTAGGAACAATGGGAAAGTAATTCTGCTTTGAAAGTTGATAAAACTTGTAACTCCAAAATTGCCCATGTTTTAGTTCACATACTGGAGAGCTCTTCTTTGTCTACACCCATTCAGCATCGTTCACACCCTCTTAAGCCCCACCCATCTCTTTAAGTATTCACATGTTCCACCATGTGCTAAACAGTGAGTAATGTAGTGTACTAAACAACCAAAGATTTCAAGACTAAAGGCTGGTTTATACTACATCTATTGACATGTCTCAATACAGTTGTCGCAGGGACCTGTTGAAAATTCTATTGTCTTCCAACATCAAACTTGTTGTTGTCGTTATGTATAAACCAAAAAACCTCAGGCTGTATGACATCAGCAGCCTGGTGGTCCAAAATAGGATAACTGGTGTATTTTCACACCAATAAACCTATCTGTTTGAAAATTATTTTAGTATATGTCAATATAGCAAACCAGGGAACTAAAAGCAACTTTCTAAATAATGTTTTTATTCGTTTCTAATGTGTTAGCTAGCTAAGTTAGCTGGCTAGCCAGTTCAAATAATGACCATATCATATATCTGACAACGTCTTAACTTTAGATAATTTGCATTCATTATTACAGGAAAATAAACTCACAGCAAGATCATTACTGACAAGTTATTGGCAAGCTAATTACAGAAAATAGCTTATGGTTGTGAGTGTGATGAAATAAAAGCAGGGAATTCTACCAGAGAATTGTACAATTTGGTCACTGTCTCATTGGCCTAATGTTATATCCTAATTTGGTCACTGTCTCATTGGCCTAATGTTATATCCTAATTTGGTCACTGTCTCATTGGCCTAATGTTATATCATAATTTGGTCACTGTCTCATTGGCCTAATGTTATATCATAATTTGGTCACTGTCTCATTGGCCTAATGTTATATCCTAATTTGGTCACTGTCTCATTGGCCTAATGTTATATCCTAATTTGGTCACTGTCTCATTGGCCTAATGTTATATGATAATTTGGTCACTGTCTCATTGGCCTAATGTTATATCATAATTTGGTCACTGTCTCATTGGCCTAATGTTATATCCTAATTTGGTCACTGTCTCATTGGCCTAATGTTATATCCTAATTTGACTTTGGTGCAGGTCATGTTGTTCTTCACATTACCACACTATCAATTACACTCTACATGTACAGGATACAGAAGGTGTAATCCACAAGCTCCGGCTCTGAGGGTAATGTGTTCAATCCTAGTGACATGCACTTATTTTTGTAAATTCAATAATGATGTTTGAAGAAATGTTGAAAAACTTCTAATTGTACAGTGAGACTGTGAGAGCTTGTTGGCGTGTGTGTGTGCGTGTATGCGTGGTTTTGTCTGAGCACTGTGTGTCACAGTGCTGATTTACACAGACAGTAGGAATTCCACCTGTCAATCAGTTACAACCGCAACCAGGAGGTCCAGTGGTAAACCTAGCACAGAGTGGTTACACACTTAACTGAGGGGGAGGAGGGGAAAGAAGAGAGAGAAAAAGAGAAAGAGAAAGAGAGGAAAAGGTGAGAGAGGGGTGATTCACAAAAAAGAGAGATTGTGAGAATGAAAGAGAGAGTGAGAAAGTGTAAATGCTATTCTAAGATAGGGTTTCCCAAACTCGGCCCTGGGGCCCACTCTGGGGGAACGTTTTGTTTTTTTCCCTAGCACCACACAGCTGATTCAAATAATCAAAGCTTGATGATGAGTTGGTTAATTGAATCAGCTGTGTAGTGCTAGGGCAAACACCAAAACGTTCACCCAGGGTGGGCCCCAGGACCGAGTTTGGGAGACCATGTACAGTGCCTTCGAAAAGTATTCAGACCCTTTGACTTTTTCCACGTTGTTACGTTACAGCCTTAATCTAAAATATTTTTTTTCCCTCATCAATCTACACACATTACCCCATAATGACAAAGCAAAAACAGGTTTTTGACATTTTTGTAAATGTATTAAAATTAAAAAACGGAAATATTATATTTACATAAGTATTCCGACCCTTTACTCAGTACTTTGTTGAAGCACCTTTGGCAGTGATTACAGCATCGACTCTTCTTGGGTATGATACTACAAGCTTGGTAAACCTGCATTCTTCTCTGCAGATCCTCTCAAGCTCTGTCAGGTTGGATGGTGAGCGTCGCCGCACAGCTATTTTCAGGTCTCTCCAAAGATGTTTGATCGGATTCAAGTCCAGGCTCTGGTTGGGCCACTCAAGGACATTCAGAGACTTATCCCGAAGCTACACCTGCGTTGTCTTGGCTGTGTGCTTAGGGTCGTTGTCCTGTTGGAAGGTGAACCTTTGCCCCAGTCTGAGGTCCTGAGCGCTCTGGAGTATGCTTTCATCAAGGATCTCTGTACTTTGCTCCGTTCATCTTTCCCTCGATCCTGACTAGTCTCCCAGTCTCTGCTGCTGACAAACATCCCCACAGCATGATGCCATGCTTGACTTTCAGGCCAAAGAGTTCAATGTTGGTTTCATCAGACCAGTGAATTTTGTTTCTCATGGTCTGAGAGTCTTTAGGTGCCTTTTGGCAAACTCCAAGTGGGCTGTCATGTGCCTTTTACTGAGGAGTGGCTTCTGTCAGGCCACTCTAACATAAAGACCTGATTGGTGGAGTGCTGCAGAGATGGTTGTCCTTCTGGAAGGTTCTCCCATCTCCACAGAGGAACTCCGGAGCTCTGTCAGAGTGACCATCGGGTTCTTTGTCAACTCCCTGACCAAGGCCCTTCTCCCCGATTGCTCAGGCCAGCTCGAGGAAGGGTCTTGGTGGTTCCAAACTTCTTCCATTTAAGAATGATGGAGGCCACTGTGTTCTTGGGGACCTTCAATGCCGAAGAAACTTTTTGGTACCTTTCCCCAGATCTGTGCCTCGACACAATCCTGTCTCAGAGCTCTAAGGACAATTCCTTCAACCTCATGGCTTGGTTTTTGCTCTGACTTGCATTGTGAACTGTGGGACCTTATATAGACAGGTGTGTGCCTTTCCAAATCATGTCCAATCAATGGAATTTACCACAGGTGGACTCCAATCAAGATGTAGAAACATCTCAAGGATGATCAATGGAAACAGGATACACCTGAGCTCAATTTAGAATCTCATAGCAAAGGGTCTGAATACTTATGTAAATTAGGTATTATTATTATTTTTTAAATATACATTTGCAAACATTTCTAAAAACCTGTTTTCACTTTGTCAGTATGGGGTATTGTGTGTAGATTGCTGAGTATTTTTTATTTAATTAATCCATTTCAGAATAAGGCTGTAATTTAACTAAATGTAGAAAAAGTCAGGGGTCTGAAAACTTTCCAACGGCACTGTACTAAGGAACAGGGGGTTGTCACCGCTTTGTGGGTTACAACGCTCACACATGCACGCATACACACACACACACACACACACAGATACACAAACAGAAACACACACAGGTCATCTGTGGCCTGTGAACCCTGAGCACCTGGACAACTTAAATGAACGACCAGTCTCTCTCAAGACAAAGGCTGCAGTGTCTCTGCAACATACACACGCACGCACGCACGCACACACACACACACACACGCACGCACACACACACACACACACACACACACACACACACACACACACACACACACACACACACACACACACACACACACACACACACACACACACACACACACACACACACACACACACACACACACACACACACACACACACACACACACACACACACACAGCCTGCTACTGTCTGTTATAGAAGGGAAGAGGGCTCCAATGCATTCTCATACACATTGAGGGAGCAGGGGAGAGAAGAGAGAGGGAAAACACATCTCCCCAAGTGATGGTTTTGGAGGCACTATTAGATGTTCTACTTTGACCAGGGCGGGAGAGGGTGGGTTTACGTTTTAAACCAGACACTGTGTGTGCAAGGATAGTGATGTCACATTATAAGACTAGAGGACTATGAAGGCAGGTATTTTAGCTGTCATGTAAGCAGAGATCAATAGCTGTACTGAGTTGAACCATCTGTGAGCTGCATTTATATAATTTAATGTGGGAGTTTTTCCTAGCCACCGTGCTTCTACACCTGCATTTCTTGCTGTTTGGGGTTTTAGGCTGGGTTTCTGTACAGCATTTTGTGACATCAACTGATGTAAGAAGGGCTTTATAAAAACATTTGATTGATTGATGTGCATTAGGGAAAGTAAAATGCATTATAAAATGAGCATTACATATCTAAGTAAAAATCCAATACAAATCCAATAAAAATCCAATACAAAAAAATACAAATACAAATGCAATACAAATCCAAAACAAATCATGATATAACTTACTTCTAGTCACAATGAAACTATAATTGAATGAGCGCTGAGACCTCTGTGGGAGGGCTGAATCTATCCCAGAATGCACCATTTCTGTGACATTGTCCATGCTCCATGCTCCTGTCAACAGGCTGTGTGTTTTCACTGTTTCTCACCGAGCCTCCAGGAAGTCAGAATCACAGCCACCAAACAGCTGCATTCTGCAGGGACAGGTTAGAAAAACAGACACACACACACACACTCACACTCACACACAATTTTGCACACACAGACACACACACACATATTTGCACACATGCACACACACACACACATCCTCCGGGAGCGGTCTGCTGGTCAGCACAATAACAGACCTTCTGAGAACAGGAACAGAGCAGGAACACATCGCCCCAGAGGGACTGGACACACCTTTGTCTACTACAATGCTTTCCGGTGCAGGGACACAGAAAAAGACCCTGAAACCCAATATGAAATAGCAGCTTTTGAGCCTTATTTCCCCTGAGTGTGACAGTCTGAAAGTTTCCAGAGACACACTACTGGTGCTGAAAGGCAAAGAGAGACCAAGGACAAGGAGAAAATTAACTTGTACCTGGCTTGCCAGAGGAGAGCAGATCAGATGAGTATGATGAAGGGTGAGGAATGCTGCTCTGTGTATTTACTTACAGTCCATGCACCTTTACAGCAGGGAGTTGGGTCTATATATACACACAGTGAAGAATCTTTGGTGTCGACTCACCTTACCACTCTACAGTACATCATTACTGTCTGCTCTCCCATCACACATACTCCAATAGCAGGGATAATATATGTCTTTCTCTTAGTGTCATATGACATAAATATTTATATATAGTTCGAGCCTGAGCCGAGTCAAATCAAAGACTGTAAAGATGGGACCCGATGCGTCTCTGCTTAGTACTCAGCATTAAGGAGATACACTACATGACCAAAGGTATGTGGACACCTGATCGTCAAACATCTCATTCCAAAATAATGGGCATTAATATGGAGTTGGTCCCCTCTTTGCTGCTATTTCAGCTTCCACTCAACTGGGAAGGCTTTCCTCTAGTTGTTGGAACATTGCTGCGGGGACTTGCTTCCATTCAGCCACAAGAGCATTAGTGAGGTTGGGCACTGATGTTGGGCAATTAGGCCTGGCTTACAGTCGGCATTCAAATTCATCCCAATGGTGTCCGATGGGGTTGAGGTCAGGGCTCTGTGCAAGCCAGTCAAGTTCTTCCACACTGATCTCGACTAACTATTTCTGTATGGACCTTGCATTGTGCACGGGGGCAATGTCCTGCTGAAAAAGGAAAGGTCCTTCCCCAAATTGTTGCCACAAAGCACAGAATTGTCTAGAACGTAACTTTATGCTGTAGCGTTAAGATTTCCCTTCCCTGGAACTAAGGGGCATAGCCCGAACCATGAAACACAGCCCCAGACCAATATTCCTCCTCCACCAATGTTTAAAGTTGTCACTATGCATTGGGGCAGGTAGCATTCCCCTCCCGAGAATGCGTTTACACTGCTCCAGAGTCCAATGGCAGTGAGCCTTACACTACTCCAGCCGGTGCTTGGCATTGCGCTTGGTGATCTTAGTCTTATGTGCGGCTGCTCTGCCATGGAAACCCATTTCATTATGTTCCCGACTAACAGTTATTTTGCTGATGTTGCTTCCAGAGGCAGTTTGAAACTCGGTAGTGAGTGTTGCAACCAAGGATAGATGATTTTAACGTGTTATGCGTTTTAGCACTCGGCGTTCCCGTTCTGTGAGCTTGTGTGGCCTACCACTTCGTGGCTGAGCAATTGTTGCTCTTAGATGTTTCCACTTCACAATAAAAACACTTACAGTTGACCGGGGAAGCTCTAGCAAGGCAGACATTTAACAAACTGACTTGTTGGAAAGATGACATCCTATGACGTTGTCACGTTGAAAGTCACTGAGCTCTTCAGTATGGCCTACTGCGAATGTTTGTCTATGGACATTGCATGGCTGTGTGCTCGATTTTAAACACCTGTCAGTAAGAGCTGTGCCTGAAATAGCTGAATCCACTAATTTGAAGCGGCGTCCACATACTTTTGTATATAAACTGTATTTGGGGTAAAGCCACGATAAACTAGCTTCCTGTACTCCTGTCTCGGGACTGTACTTTGACCTACAGTAACATTGGCTGTATTCTCACTACGAGAGATTCTCTAGAGGTTTTCGAGACCTTTTACTTTATTAATGTAAACTTGCAAATTTTCCGGATCCCCTGTGCCAGCTCTGGAGGTCGTGGGCGAGCCTTTCTCGAGATTCACCACCCCTCCGAGCAATCGGATGTAAACATAATTGTTTCATGTTGCCAAATGCACCTACCGTAAAAATCTTATATCAGAGCAAAGTTTTTGAAATAGATTAAATGTATAGACATTTTACTTATATTTTAGACATTTAATTGGGCTTTTACATTCAAATGCAGTAATAGGCCATTGCATGGTCACTGTGGCTTTAAGAAAACAGCTGTCAAAAGTGTTTCTGGGTGAGACAGCATTGGCAGGCAAGTCAACAATAACTCCCTAAACTGTGAATGAGCTAAAAGCTAACGTTTTCCGGTACAATTTGCTTAGCTATATCCTATACCCCATGTAGGCCTAATTACTGTAATGGTTGCATTATAGGTAAAAAAAATGCCTGGTTTGTTTTGAGTTAATAAGCTTAAATTGTCACGCCCTGGCCTTAGTATTATTTGTTTTCTTTATTATTTTAGTTAGGTCAGGGTGTGACATGGGGTATGTGTGTGTTTGGGGGTATTTATATGGTAGAGGTGGTGTTGGTGGTAGTGTATGGGTTTGTGTTGAGTGTATGTATCTAGCTGTGTCTATGGGTGTGTAGTTTTCTAGGAAAGTCTATGGTTGCCTGAATGGGTTCTCAATTAGAGACAGCTGGTTTCGGTTGTCTCTAATTGGGAACCATATTTAAGGCTGCCATAGGCTTTAGCTGTTTGTGGGTCATTGTATATGTCTATGTTATACGTTTGTAGCCTGTGTGTGCACTACGTTTTATTAGCTTCACGATCGTTTATTGTTTTGGTTAGTTCGTAAGTGTTTTTGTTTAGTTTTGCCCTCTTCTAAAATAAAAGAGAGGGCTTATTTTCCAAATGCTGCCTTTTGGTCCGTCAATCCTCCACACGATCGTGACATAAATTGTAATGTAATCTACTAGATGGCTGGTTTAGCTAGCTAGCTAACGTTAGCTAGTAATGTTAGTCAATTCTGTGATGCATAGCCTTCATTCTTTGTTTAGCTTGCTACCTAGCTCTGCATAATGCATATGATACTGTATAGTAACGTTTATGCACTTTTGTATTAGAGAGCTATAGCTAATTGTTTTTTTCATAGCTAGGGTTGTTGGTAGCGTGGTCATAATGTTGTTATCTAGCCCGCTAGTTGTGTCTGACTCATTTTGTAATTTCAGTTTGCAAATGGAAAAATAAAACACATGCATGTGAATGTGTGTGTGTGTGTATCATTTTGTATTGTTGAAGTGTGTAATGGTTTAGATGAGAAGCCGCTCTTATAGCATTATTCCAAACTGTCTACTGTGTGATATACAGTACTAGAGGTGTGCAGGGAGAATGTAGCTTCGCCAAAGCCTTGGTAAGTGTAGCTAATGTGAACACAAAAAATATGAATATGAACCCTGCTGGTATCAAGTCTAATGAATCTGAACGGGCCCATTGACAGTGAGCCTGTTTGATTAACTACTCAGACACCCAGGCAACATGGGTGACACACACGCACACAAACAAACACCACAAACACTACAGACTCTCAGAGACAGGGGCAACAACGATTATGTCCGAACCCCACTCTGTTTAGTCAGCCTCACCCAAGTGCCTTTATTCATGCCAAGAACAGAAACAAGTTCTGGTGTGTCGGGACAAAATGGAACCTGATTACCTGGCCTTACAATCAACTTTAGCAAAGTACTACTTCCTCCATCTTGCTATAGCTCAAGTTCATACTGTCTCATAAACAATCCTTGCGGTATTAAGACATTCACGACTGAGCTGTGTGTGTATGTGTGTGTCAACCATGCTGTGAGTTGGTGTGTGTGTGTGTGTGTGTGTGTGTGTGTGTGTGTGTGTGTGTGTGTGTGTGTGTGTGTGTGTGTGTGTGTGTGTGTGTTTGTGTGTGTGTGTGTGTGTGTGTGTGTGTGTGTGTGTGTGAGGGGTAATAATGTTCGGCCACATGGCCCCAGTCTGGACAGCTGCGTTGGCCACAGACTGGCCTCACACCTCCTCTGTGCCTTAAGGAAACACACTAAGGCACATCCAAGGGAATTGATCCTGTTCTGATAGCCTGATAGACACAGCCCTGGGGTTAGCACGGAGCCTATGTGTGGTCTGTAAGCCAATGCCCTTGTTATGCTGCTCTACGTGATCCACACTTGTACCTCAGGATTTACTTGAGAGGGTGGTAGAGGGAGGACATTCACACAAATATACATATACGCATGCATGCCCACACACACATAAACACACTCATACACACTCTCACACACTGACACACACAGTGCTTCCGTGCCAACATCAGGCGTAAATGCCCGACTAACGAACACACAAAGGCCTATTGTCACATAGCGTGTGGTGGGATGAAAAAAAACACACCGATTTGTCACAGAAAGCAGCTTACAACCACCCACAACTCAGCTAAGGAGAGGCTAGTGTTTCCACTATAAGATAGTGTTACAGTGTTGAACAATCCTGACAGCATTAGTCCCAGTGTTAGTGTGGAGTAGACAGAGTCAGCTGAGGACAGCTATCCACGTGAAGCCAGGTTACATTACCATTACCTAAACAACAGGGATATTCAAGCCGATCCACACTGTTACCTCTCAGATCTGTTTACCCCAGTCTTTCAGGATCAGACCTATTAGCTAGATATCTGAAGAGCCATGCAACTTACAGTACTTCATTATTCATTACTAGGGTTAACCATGAGACCATCTAACCATGTTCTATATAAGCTGACACCAAAAGTCTTCAGACAACATTATTACAATATGAATTTGAATGTTAATGTCTTGGAACCTTTGGTGCCAACATCTAGGATAGTTTGCCAAAATCTAATGCACTGGTATTTGTGATTTCTATATGGTTTATTTATCTAATTATGTATGTCTACATGTTCCTGGTACCTAAGGGTTGCTGGTATCTGCAATCCAAAACAACTGAAAACTCTGTAAAAACATTCTTCACTAGCATGTGCTGGCTGTGTGGTATTGGTAAGGAGAGAAGCTACAGCAATATCTCTACCCACCCAGCCATGTAAAGAATCTGCCTGTCACTCAATTAATAGGGTTTTTTGTTTTATGGGAACATGAGATCAGCAGACCACAAGCTGTCCTGTAAATAGTGTCAATGTTACGTGGTTTAGTAAAATATCTAATTGAGATGTCTAGGGAGGTAGAACGTAGGGGTAGAAAACTTGATCATCCACAAAGTTTGTTTTACAGCAAAATGATATATCAATCAATCAATCAATCAATTTTATTTTATATAGCCCTTCGTACATCAGATACTATCTCGAAGTGCTGTACAGAAACCCAGCCTAAAACCCCAAACAGCTAGAATGCAGGTGTAGAAGCACGGTGGCTAGGAAAAACTCCCTAGAAAGGCCAAAACCTAGGAAGAAACCTAGAGAGGAACCAGGCTATGAGGGGTGGCCAGTCCTCTTCTGGCTGGGATATACATAAGAACAGCAACATACATTCCACAAGGAATCAAACAATATATACACAAACATAACATAGACCATACATTTCACTAGATGTCACAGCTGCTGGAGGATATAGGAGGATACAATGAAGACCCTGCTACAGCCTCACTCCCCAGAGACTGACCTCACACTGGGGCTAAGAATAAACCACCCTGGATCACACAAGAGAGAGAGAGAGAGAGAGAGAGAACAAGAGGGAGAGAGTGAGGGGGAGGGAAAACAAGAGGGAGAGAGAGAGGGAGATAGTGAGGGGGAGAGAAAACAAGAGGGAGAGAGATAGAGAGAGAAAGAGAAAAAAAGAGGGAGAGAGAGAGACAAAACAAGAGGGAGAGAGAGAGAGACAAAACAAGAGGGAGAGAGAGAGAGACAAAACAAGAGGGAGAGGGAGAGAGACAAAACAAGAGGGAGAGGGGAGAGATAGATTGAGAGAGAAAAAGAGAGGGGGAGAGGCAGGGGACTGAGCAGGAGTGGTAAAAGAGCGATAGAGATACCAGTTGACATACTGCCCTAACCCTGGTTTGGGCATCTTCAGAACCTGACCCAGTCTTCTTATGGCCACTCCATTTCTAGTCCTCTCTAGCCCTCGCATGTAGGCGTTACTGTGCTAGAGCCTAACCTCTTCTTTTTAGACAGAGTAAACACTTGTCTGTGCTTAAGATGTCCGTCATCACTTAGAAGCACTTCTGGCATGCAGGAGTTGGAAGAAGGGGTGGAAGGGATGGATGGAAGAGGGCAGGAGAGACAGAAGATAAAGGACTGGAAGGCAGAATTATTAAGTTGGGTGCCGGAGAGGGAGTGGTCTAGGGGCGCCCAGCTACATTCTAGAATGTAGATTGACGAGGATGTAGAAGGGAGTTATAACTAATTACAGGACACAGTTTAAGAGTCCCATGCCTACAACTGTGGATCTAAAGTTCCTTATATTTTGTACTATCCACAACACTGTACATACATTTTCCTGACTGATGTAAAGGTTAATTATTTTGTTAACATGAGCTATTATGCAATCCACGGTGTGTGTGTGTGTGTGTGTGTGTGTGTGTGTGTGTGTGTGTGTGTGTGTGTGTGTGTGTGTGTGTGTGTGTGTGTGTGTGTGTGTGTGTGTGTGTGTGTGTGTGTGTGTGTGTGTGTGTGTGTGTGTGTGTGTGCGCGTACTTACAGCCTTATATGCATGTGTGTGTGTGTTTCTGTTGAGAGATAGATGCTAGGGATATGAATAACTTTAGTGGGAGCGGAACACTCCAGAGAGGATGAGTGTAGTAATGTGTGTATCTGATAATAACATCTCATTGGGGATAATTGAGTAAATGGGGTACCATCTGAAATAGCATCTATAATGTCATCTACTACTCTACAGCTTCCTCAAAAGTATGATTACCTGAGAGGCTTCTATACCTTTCACAGATGGACATATTATCCTGTGTGTGTGTGTGTGTGTGTGTGTGTGTGTGTGTGTGTGTGTGTGTGTGTGTGTGTGTGTGTGTGTGTGTGTGTGTGTGTGTGTGTGTGTGTGTGTGGACAGAAACAACTTTATTGGGCTCTTTCATTATTCTCTTCACCGAGGAGGTGAAGGAGGTTCACAAATGGACACATGCACACACACACCCCCTGCATCCTGAGCGATAGGCTGTACTCATCTCTGGCCATCAATCGTCCCACTCCCACACAACTCTGTCACACTCATTCCACCCTACCCATAGCACCCCACTCTCTATGGTTTTAACTACTGACCCACTGGGCACACACTGGTTAAATCAACGTTAGGAGCGTTTGAGGGGTAAGGCGAAAGAAACTGACTGTACATGAAAGTCAACGAGTGAATTCGGGGGAGGTGCATTTGCAACAGCCGAAAGTCAGACACTAATGGGATTTTCAGTGTTGCCATTGTTTATAAAAGTTTTTCTTCATAATGTCAAAATAAACATGTCTCCAACCCCCATATCATACCTACAAACTTAAATCACGTGTGTACATTATACTATCAATCATTGAGAGCCTCAAATATCCAATTCATTTTATTACTCCACTGTATACATGAATCGCGGCAAAGTTGATTGCTGTTTCAGTCATGTCTTCGGTCATGTTCGTGTGGGTCAAAAATTAACACCCTAATGATTGGTTGTAAATCCTCCCACAATAGATGAGTTAACTGATAACTTTTGTGAGTTATGATTCTGGATGGTCAGATAGCTACCAACAATGACAAGAAACTCTTTTCAGCAAGTTTCATCTTGTTTTTTAAACCATGTCTTGTTGTGAGGTGTTTTGACTGATTTCATGTCAATCCTAATGTGACAAATATTTTCGCTTGCTAGCTAACCAACAACTGTAAGGATGTATTTGAGAGACAACAAGTGCTCATTGTGCAAATGTATTTATGTTTTCAATAAAGATTGGAGACTAAATATAATTTACATTTTGTCGACAATCTAAGCTAACCCCGTCTGTTGAGTTGCGTACGCGTCAGTTTTGATGCTAAACAACCAACCGGTCTGTGCAGGCAATGGCCGCAGGATGAAGTTGGAAAAGTGCAACTGCAGAAATGTGCTGTGAGGCACAAGTCAAGCGTGTGCCAAGCTGTCATCAAAGCAAAGGGTGGCTACTTTGAATAATCTCAAATACAAAATATATTTAGATTTGTTTAACCTCTTAGCGCTAGGGGTCAGAATGTTTTATTTTCTTAAAATAAAGTTCCCAAGGTAAACGGACATTTTCTCTTGCCCAGATCATAGAATATGCATATAATTTACAGATTTGGATAGAAAACACTCCAAAGTTTCCAAAATTGTCCAAATATTGTCTGTGAGTATAACAAAACTGAATCTGCAGGTGAAAACCCGGAAGTAACCCGGAAGTGATATATATTTTTTATCTGTGTTTCCTGGCCAGTCATTCTTCCATTTAAAGGGGTATCAACCAGATTCATTTTCCAATGGCTTCCTCAGGCTGTGACCAGGCTTTAGACATAGTTTCAGCCTTTTAGTTTTAAAAATGAACGAGATTTTTCAAAAGTAGTCAGGTGTCCTCCGAATAGTTCCTGCGCGCGCGAGAGGATCTCTCCATTTTCCTTTTGTCTCTTAATGAATAGGTTATGGTCCGGTTGAAATATTATCGATTATGTTTGTTAAAAACAACCTGAGGATTGATTATAATAAACATTTGACATGTTTCTACGACCATTACGGAGACTTTTTGGAATTTGACTAACGGAACAAGGCTTTGGTTTTCTGAACATAACGCGCAACCAAAATGGCGTTTTTTTGTGATAAAAGTAATATTTATCGAACAAAAAGAACATTTGTTGTGTAACTGGGAGTCTCGTGAGTGCAAACATCCGAAGATTATCTTAGGTAAGTGATTAATTTTATTGCTTTTCTGACTTTCGTGACCAAGCTAACCAAGCTAATATAAGGCTAACTGTTCTAGCCTTGATTGCTATACTCACAAAAGCTTGGATTTCTTTCGCTGTAAAGTATATTTTCAAAATCTGACACAATAGGTGGATTAACAACAAGCTAAACTGTGTTTTGGTATATTTCACTTGTGATTGCATGATTATAAATATTTTTTGTAATATTTTTTAATCTGATACATTTGGGAATTTTCTTCTTCCTTTCAGGACCGGAACGAGGCTGTAGTTTTCTCAACATAACGCGCAACCAAAATGGCGTTTTTTTGTTATAAAAGTAATATTTATCGAACAAAAATAACATTTATTGTGTAACTGGGAGTCTCGTGAGTGCAAACATCCAAAGATTATCTAAGGTAAGCGATTCATTTTATTGCTTTTCTGACTTTCGTGACCATGCTAATTTGGGGCTAGCTGTTGTAGCATTGATTGCTACACTCACAAAAACTTGGATTTCTTTCACTGTAAAGTATATTTTCAAAATCTGACACGATAGGTGGATTAACAATAAGCTAAACTGTGTTTTGGTATATTTCACTTGATTATAAATATTTGTAGTAATATTTTTGCATTTGGCGCCCTGCAATTCTAGCGGTTGTCTAGGAAAATGATCCCGTAAAAGGAATCCGTGCGCAGAAAAGTTAACACTTTTTTGGTTACTACATGATTCCATATATGTTATTTCATAGTTTTGATGTCTTCACTATTATTCTACAATGTAGAAAATAGTAAAAATAAAGATAACCTTTGAATGAGTAGGTGTGTCCAAACTTTGGAGTGGTATTGTATATATATTTTGTAGGCCGTCATTGTAAATAAGAATTTGTTCTTAACTGACTTGCCTAATTAAATAAAGGTTAAATAAAAAATAAACAAATACATATACACTATCGTTCAAAAGATTGGGGTCACATAGAAATGTACTTGTTTTTGAAAGAAAAAACCAATAAAGTCCATTAAAATGACATCAAATTGATCAGAAATACAGTGTAGACATTGTTCATGTTGTAAATGACTATTGTAGTTGGAAACGGCAGATTTTTTTATGGAATATCTACATAGGTGTACAGAGGCCCATTATCAGCAACCATCACTCCTGTGTTCCAATGGCACATTGTGTTAGCTAATCCAAGTTTAACATTTTAAAAGGCTAATTGATAATTAGAAAACCCTTTTGTAATTATGTTAGCACAGCTGAAAACGGTTGCCCTGATTAAAGAAGCAATAAAACTGCCATTCTTTAGACTAGTTGAGTATCTTGAGTGTCAGCAATTGTGGGTTCGATTACAAGCTTAAAATGGCCAGAAACAAAGACCTTTCTTCTGAAACACGTCAGTCTATTCTTGTTCTGAGAAATTAAGGCTATTCCATGCGAGAAATTGCCAAGAAACTGAAGATCTTGTACAACGCTGTGTACTACTCCCTCCACAGAACAGAGCAAATTGTCTCTAACCAGAATAGAAAGAGGATTGGGAGGCCTCGGTGAACAAGAAATCTGGTCACAATGTGGGATTGATAAGATAGACATTTTAATACAATTAAGAGAAATAGAGAGAGAGAGAGAGAAATAGAGAGGTAGAGAGAGAGAGAAATAAAGAGAGAGAGAAAGAGACAGAGAGAAATAGAGAGAGAAGTGGAGAGAGAGAGAAATAGAGAGAGGGAAATAGAGAGAAATAGAGAGAGAGAGAGAGGTGTGCAATAGAGACAGGTGGTTAATGGTTCATCAGTAGGGGAATGGAGACTTATTGACGGCATTACATTACCCTGGTTGCATTACCTGATATTATGGGCTCAATGACACACAGAGACACATTCAACCCTACTTAACCTTCTCATTTACATAATGACTGCCATCACTCTGATCTATCGACCACACACACACACGCACGCACTTGCTCACACACACACACACACACACACACACACACACACACACACACACACACACACACACACACACACACACACACACACACACACACACACACACACACACACACACACACACACACACACACACAGAAATTAGTCATTAGCATAAACTTAGCATATATTAAGAGAGTAAGGAGGACATCTGTAATCCACAGCAGTGAAATCTGATCCAGTGCTCATTGCTGAATGTACTCTCTGCCATTACAGAGGCTGCCATAAAATGCCCATCATTACATTTAACAATCTCAAGAGATTATTTTATTATTACATTTCCCCTCTAATATCGGTTTCATCTCCTCATAAGCTATACTTAGTTAAGTCTTGTTTATATGTGATGCTGAGTGTTCAGTTAAATGCAAGTTGTCTGATTTATCTGTAAATCAGTGATCTACAGTGCCTTCAGAAAGTATCCACACGCCTGAACTCTTTCCATATTATGTTGTTTTACAAAGTGGGATTTTCATGGATTAAATTGTCATTTTTGTTCAGCGATCTACACAAAATACTATGCAATATCAAAGTGGCAGAAAAATGCTAAGATTTATAAAAGAATAATGAAGAATAACACATTAACACACTAATATATCTTGATTAGATACGTTTTCACCCCGTCGAGACAATGCAAGAAACACATTTGGCAGTGATTACAGCTGTGAGCCTTTTTGGGTAAGTCTAAGAGATTTGCACACCTTGATTGTACAATATTTGGCCATTTTTCTTGTTAAAGTTCTTGTTAAATTGTTTGTTGATTATTGCTAGAAAGCCAATATCAAGTCTTGCCATATATTTTCAAAACGATTTTGTATTCAGGACAAAAAGATAATTTTTTTGAAACCCTTATTAAAGGTTTCAAAGATCTCTCTGATGAGAGTAAGATACCCGTCCTGTTGAGGGAGGACGCAGAGAGCTGTGGGTTGGCAGCGCACTACATCGCTGCCTGCCAGAAGTTGAGGGACAGTGTCTGACAGACCAATCAACCTGCACATGTCCTCTACTGTATGCTTATTGTTATTGTTCAATGTATGGTTATTTTGACCTTGGATATTGTTGTTACTGTTGTCCCGTTGACAATTTTGATTCTCTTTTTTTTCATATTGTAAATATCCAAAATAAGCTTTGGAAATATGTACATTGTTACGTCATGCCAATAAAGCAAATTGAATTGAATTGATACAGAGAGAGAGAAATAGAGAGAGAGAGAGAAATATAGAGAGAGAGATACATAGAGAGAGAGATACAGAGAGAGAGAAATAGAGAGAGAGAGAGAGATACAGAGAGAGAGAGAGAAATAGACAGAGAGAGAGAGATAGAGAGAAATAAAAGAACACAACTAAAGATAATTAAAATAAGTCTTTCAATAATATTCCTCAAAAGAAATGGACAAACTTTTAGACACTGAGGACAGTAGATAGTTACCATATGTTAGATAAAGATTAAGGATGTTAATTCGTTTATTAACACAGAAATAAATAAAAGCTTACAGTAATTAAAACAATCACAGAGGCTTGTCACATGGAAATAAGCGGTGGCACAGCGAAAATTATTTAAAAACTAGGATAACCCCAATCATCAGTCATTGGCTTCATTAACACACTACTGGCCGATGAGTTTGTGGCACAGTGATCCTATACTTGTCACACCCTGATCTGTTTAACCTGTCCTTGTGCTTGTCTCCACCCCTCCAGGTGTCAACCGTCTTCCCCATTATCCCCTGGGTATTTATACCTGTGTTTTCTGTCTGTCTGTGTCAGATCGTCTTGTTTTGTCAAGTTAACCAGCGTATTACTCCTTGCTCCTGCTTTTTCCTCTTCTCTGTTTTTTGCTAGTCCTCCCGGTTTTGACCCTTGCCTGCTTTGACTCTGGACCCGCCTGCCTGACCATACTGCCTGCCCTGACCTCGAGCCTGCCTGCTACTCTGTACCTCCTGGACTCTGACCTTATGATCTTTTGCCTGTCCACAACCATTCTCTTGCCTGCCCCTTGGATACTAATAAATATCAAACTCGAACCATCTGCCTCCCGTGTCTGCATCTGGGTCTCTTCCTGTGCTCTTATAATACTGTAGGCTGAAAACAGTGCTCTCTGCTAAATTATGTCATGGTTAGGGAGCTGACAATCTACAGACCATTGGAACAAAATCCTGCTCATCAATGTGCGTGTGTGTGTGTGTGTGTGACACTACGTGTGTGTTTGTCAGCCGTGTATAGCAGATCTGCAGGTCTAAACCCTCAAGCATGCGAACATGGTGCAGTTTATATATTACCTCAGGTCTTAAAACTTCTCTGATGGCAGTGGTATTGCTGATTATGTGTTGTTCAGTTATAGTCCCAACCTTACGTAACATTATCTCACAGTCTGCCATGCAATCAGATTTCACCCAATTATCCTCTGTTCAGACTGCCTCCGCTTTGCTCTGTTTGGAGTAGTTCTGTCCACATCACTTCAGAACAGAACAATGTGTTTCAGCATGCACAACGGAACACATTGTTTACAAAACGATCATTGTGGGCTTGTTCTGATCTGTCTGGAGGGCTGGAGGTCATGGCCCACAGAACTGTCACCTCTAATGTTCTAGAACTTGAGTACCAATTCCACTTATAAAATACTGATCTCTTTCCAGAAACATTGAAGTGATTAGCGACACATTTTTCATTCTACTTCAAGGTCTGGCTCAACACATGATCATCACATAGCCTGTTGGTCCAAGCCAGGAGAGGTATCACATTTAAATCACGTTATATGTACAGTAGCTTTGATTGGACTGATGTCAAAATCATACTTTCAAAATCTTAGCTAGCGGTCATCATCATGAATCAAGTCAACAATCCACTGGCAAATCCTTTTAATATATATTATAGTCACGAGCGGGGAACAATCTGGGAGCTTTGGAGTGTTATCCTTGGAATGAATCTACTGCACCACGGGGATGGGACTAACAAAAAAAAAAAGCTGTTCACATCTTTACTCTGACTCCCAGGTTGTGGCCTATTTCTTTGCAGAGAGAGGATAACTAAATCTAGAAAAATAAGTAACCTCTTACCCTACCAATCGTCTTTATATACTGTAAAGTTGGGATGTTTTGACTTTGATTTTCCCTACAAACTTGATTTAAGAAATTGTGGTGAGGTTTACATATGTGTGCATATGTACTGAGAAATATAGCCATTTGAACCACCATTTTAGGATTTCAATGAAGAGGGAAATCCACTGGACACAGGATTATTTTAGCCTACTGAGCTGTGAGAGTGCCGGTTCAAAACTACTTAATTTCCTTTGTTTAAAAAAGTTATACCATTTTGTGTGCAATAGCTTTATAAAATATCATGATGTAAGAAGAGTGAAATGTCATTTGTGTGTTCAAAGTTTGGCAACTTCAATTTGTGTATTACACTACATAATACTAATGTTACACTACACATCAATATTAGCAGAACATTGCAGCAATGTTTTCAGAACTACTTCCATTAGTAGTTACTTCCATCGTGAAGCATGTTTTTAGGACATTATTGGAACAGCATGTCATAATATTACAGAACAACTTTGTAAGTGTCTTGCAGGAATGTTTCTTGTTTGTTGTTATAGGTGCAAGTAGTAATATCTTTATCAACTTTAGCTGAAAATTCCAGGAATGTTTTCTCAGAACAACTTCTATTGTTTCAACATTTTATTGATAAAGTATGTTCAGGGAGCGTTATTGGAACAATCATGTCATAACATCACAGTATAACTATATGAGAGTCTTGCAGGAATGTACACTGCATATTGTTTTTAATCTTTTGGATGACGTCTCCGTGAACGTTATTAGAACGTTCCTGTCATTTTCTTCTCAGAACCAATTTTATTGAATCCAGACATAATTGATCAACTATAAAGTTATGAGACCATTGTAGGAATATTACCTGCTTGTTGTTAACCTTTTACTGCAGTGGGCTAAATCAGGGTCATACAGAGTGTTTCTTGGTAGGCTTAAACACATCTACTTTGAAACAAAAGTATATACCACACACATGGTTATGGGCTTAAAAAGAAGAAGACACCCGTACTGTAACGTCCTGAGTTCTTATGTGTTTTGCTTGTTTAGTGTTGGTCAGGACGTGAGCTTTGTGGGAATTCTATGTTGTGTGTCTAGTTCGTCTGTTTCTGTGTCCAGCCTAATATGGTTCTCAATCAGAGACGGCTGTCAATCGTTGTCCCTGATTGAGAATCATATATAGGTGGCTTGTTTTGTGTTGGGGATTGTGGGTGGTTGTTTCCTGTCTCTGTGTTTGTATTCTGCACCAGATAGGACTGTTTCGGTTTGCCACATTTTGTTATTTTGTTCGTTGTAAGTGTTCACTGTTTTTGTTTATTAAACATGTTGAGCACTGGCTACGCTGCGTGTTGGTCTGATCCCTGTTACACCCTCTCTTCTAGTGAAGAGAGGGAAGGCTGCCGTTACATGTACCTGGTCAGATATAGTTGAAATGTATTACATTTTGAGTTTGCATCCCAATATTACACTTATCACACAAAACTTAAATATTACAAAACCGTTTGACATAGAAACACCGGATTTTTGGCAGATCTAAAACATTTTTTTTAATTAATGATGAAATAATGAAAAATATTGATAACATTCCACCCATGAGGCCACTAGGTCATTTGACTGCAGGAAAGGTGTACCGGTGTTTTGAATAACGTATCAGTCAACATCAGCAGAATGTTCTTGTAATGTTTCCTTAGAACCCCTTCTATTGGTCCCACATTTTGTTACGGCAGTATGTTCTAAGAACATTACAGTAGTATTGTGTAATCACATTCCCTGACCACCTAATGAGAACATTAGAGGAATTCTCTGTGGTAGTTTTTACAGATGTTGTGAACAGCATTTTAGAAGAGATTATTTCAATGATATTTCAAAAATATTTAGAGGTTAAAAATAGTTTTTCAATGTACAGTATGTGGGATGTTATCATCCTAATGTTAGCTCAAACCCTAATTAGAAATTAATGGGCATGTTAGCTAATGTCCTGGGAATGTTCCCGGTTTGCTGTAAACCCTTTTATGACCTGCTCAGGACACCAAAGATGCACCAATCACAGACCAGGACCAGAAACCCTAACAGACCTCTCTGCTTGTGGATAGCAGAAGAGAAAACATGACCACCATGTAAAAACAACCTGAGAGGAGAGGAGAGTTGGGTTTCTGTGTGGAACAAAAGCAGCTCTAGAATAACACATGTTCTGGTTGAGAAGGAGAGGAGCCCATCTGTGGAACGTTAACAGTCAGTAGAACTTACTGATGGAACAGACCACCTGGTAATGCATACACCCCCTTCTCTCCTACAGATAACCCTTATCCTCCCCCTTTCTCCCCCACAGATACCCCTTATCCTCTCCCTTTCTCCCCCACAGATACCGCTTATCCTCCCCTTTCTCCCCAACAGATACTGCTTATCCTCCCCTTTCTCCCCAACAGATACCGCTTATCCTCCCCTTTCTCCCCAACAGATACTGCTTATCCTCCCCTTTCTCCCCCACAGATACCGCTTATCCTCCCCTTTCTCCCCAACAGATACTGCTTATCCTCCCCTTTCTCCCCCACAGATACCCCTTATCCTCCCCTTTCTCCCTCACAGATACCCCTCACTCACATCCCCATTCTGTCGAAAATAGACTACTGGAGACCTGCACAGCTGACATGATCATAAGAATGAGGATGTGGTGGATAAAATAAACCTACATAAACTTAAATCTCCAGTAATTCTGTATGCTCACTGCAAGCGGCCTTGGCTTGATGATGGTACAGATACGACGAGGTCAAACAGGAACAGCTCTAAGCTCTATACTGCAGCTTCCTATGTCATGACCTACCTGGACCTATCATTTGGTTTTGAAGTGTTGAAAGCAAACCATATGATTTAAATGAAAAGTATTGTAATAAACAACATGAAAAGGTGACTGTAAGAAGCACTCATCATTTCAAATAGGCTTCATGTCATATTAAACAGCATTTAAACACTAAATAGGTCAGGAGCTAGACAGGTAGCCTTATTACTGTACTTAGGCTATATTAAAGCATATTATTCAATTATTTCAAGGCTATAGCCTACAAAGAAACACATTGTCAAGTATTTGCAAGTGCAACAAACAAGGAACATTAAGAGCTAACATTTCGTGGTATTAAATCATTATAGTCTATAAAATGTGCATATAGGCTGTGACTTGAAATGTGAATTAAATACACATTTTACGAAAGATGCCTTATTAGGCTCAGTGCCAATCAATTAACTTTTAGAAACACAAGTTTGGCCAGAGTCTGTGGCTTCAGTCTGGAGAGCAGGCCATCAGCGGAGAATAACCTCTCCAGGCTTGCAGAGCAACTGGGGATGCTAAATAACTTTCGGGCCACTCTTGCAAGGCTGGGCAGGGATGCAGAGTTTTTTTAATGTAAGCCTAAGACATCAAAACTATGAAATAACACATATGGAATCATGTGCACATACACCATACTGCTTTTGGCTACTTGTCTTTTCAGATTCCACAATGATTCTTTAGTTGTGGACACCACATCACCACACTCCCTCTCTTGCTCTTGGTCCTCCTCATCTTTGTCACCTTGATTTTGCACCTGTGTGTTTTATCAGTTTCTTTATGACAATATTTAACAAACTCCATGCCAGTAGCTGAAGCAAGGGTAACCTACACATGCATGCTACTGGAGCGCTACTGGAGTGGTATTGGAGCAAAGTTTAAGCAAGAAGGCAGACGCTCTAGCCTTTGGGAGACTCGCTCAGCGCTCCAGTCAAATTGGGCATGCTCCACACCTCGCTCTGCTCCAGCTCCGCTGCCCTTTGCTGCTGTGAAATCCTGTCTCAGTCACACATGCCTTTCTGTGTGACTGAGATTACCATATCCAGGCCATGTGGAAACAGAAATTCCCCCCTACTTTTTTAGTTTGACACAGATTTAATGACTTCCAGTCACTGTGAGACAGCAGGAGTAATGGTTAATGTGTGTAGCTTATATACAGTGTAATGGTTAATGTACAGTACCAGTCAAAAGTTTGGATACACCTACTCATTCTAGGCTTTTTCTTTATTTTTACTATTTTCTACATTGCAGAATAATAGTGAAGTACTCAAAACTATGAAATAACACATATGGAATCATGTACTAACCAAACAGTGTAAAACAAATTAAAATATATTTGAGATTTGAGATTCTTCAAAGTAACATCCTTTGCCTTGATGACAGCTTTGCACATTATTGGCATTCTCTCAACCCGCTTCATGATGTAGTCACCTGGAATGCATTTCAATTAACAGGTGTGCCTTGTTAAAAGTTCATTTGTGGAATTTCTTTCCTTCTTAATGCTTTTGAGCCAGTTGTGTTGTGACAAGCTAGGGGATGTATACAGAAGACAGCCCTATTTTGTAAAAGACCAAGTACATATTATGGCAGGAACAGCTTCAATAAGCAAAGGGAAACGACAGTCCATCATTACTTTGATACTAAGATATGACGGTCAGTCAATACGGAAACATTTCAAGAACTTTGAAAATGTATTCAAGTGCAGTGGCAAAAACCATCAAGCCCTATGATGAAACTAGCACTCATGAGGACCGCCACAGGAATGGAAGACCCAGAGTTACCTCTGCTGCAGAATATAAGTTCATTAGAGTTAACTGCACCTCAGATTGTAGCCCAAATACAGTAACAGACACATCTCAACATCAACTGTTCAGTGGAGACTACGTGAATTAGGCCTTCATGGTCGAATTGCTGCAAAGAAACCACTACTAAAGGACACCAATAAAAAGAAGACTTGCTTGGGCCAAAAAAATCGAGCAATGAACATTAGACCGGTGGAAATGTGTCCTTTTGTCTGATGAGTCCAAATTTACAATTTTTGGTTCCAATCCCCTTGTCTTTCTGAGACGCAGAGTAGGTGAACAGATGATTTCTGCATGTGTAGTTCCCACCGTGAAGCATGGAGGAGAAGGTGTGATAGTGTGGGGGTACTTTGCTGGTGACACTATCTGTGATTTATTTAGAATTAAAGGCACCCTTAAACAGCATGGCTACCACAGAATTCTGCAGCGATACACCATCCCGACTGGTTTGCGCTTAGTGGGACTATCATTTGTTTTTCAACAGGACAATGACCCAAAACACACCTCCAGGCTGTGTTAGAACTATTTTACCAAGAAAGAGAGTGATGGTGCTGCATCAGATGACCTGGCCCCCACAATCACGCAACCTAAACCCAATTGAGACGGTTTGGGATAAGTTGGACCGCAGAGTGAAGGAAAAGCAACCTAGTGCTGAGCACATGTGGTAACTCCTTCAAGACGGTTGGAAAACCAATCCTCATGAAGCTGGTTGAGAGAAAGCCAAGAGTGCGCAAAGCTGTCATCAAGGCAAAGAATGGATACTTTGAAGAATATCAAATATATTTTGATTTGTTTAACACTTTTTCTGTTACTACATGATTCCTTGTGTGTTATTTCATAGTTTTGATGTCTTCACTATTATTCTACAATGTAGAAAATAGTAAAGATAACGAAAAACCCTTGAAGTGACTGAGATGTTTATGAAGGAAACTTCCCGCATAATTTCATGCATTGAAACATACTCATGTAATTTATACATACCATAATGACACACACACACACACACACACACACACACACACACACACACACACACACACACACACACACACACACACACACACACCTCATACAACCATGTATACCCTACAAGACATGCCACCAGAGGTCTCTTCACAGTCACCAAGTTCACCAACAGACTTTGGGAGGCGCACAGTGTACAACACATGGAACTCTGTTCCACATTAATGAAATCATGAAAGCAGTCAAATCTGATTCAAAAACAAATAAAAATGCACCTTATGAAACAGCAGGGACTGTGAAGAGACACACATACAGGCACAGACACATGCATACACACACATGATAACATGGGCATGATACACACACATACACATGGATTTTGTGTTGTAGATACAGCATGTGGTAGTAGAGTAGTGGCCTAAGGGCACACAGTTAATGTTTTGTGAAATCTGTTATGAAGTTTAATGTTATGTTTTTAACTGTACATAGCTACTTTAATTTTGTTGGATCCCAGGAAGAGTTTATTCTGCCTTGGTAGCAGCTAATCAGTATCCATAATAAATACAATCACCTCGTCTCTCTCAACAATCCCCCATGCTGAACACAGGTTGTGTAAATTGAGATAATGGAGCGATCAGGCATGTGATCAGAACTGAATAAGAGCAGACACACATGTACAAATACACACACTAATATACAAAAACACAAACCATTACCAATGAAGCAGTCAGCAAATACCAGCATAATAATAATTATTATATACTTACCAATCTGTTTGCATTCATGTAGTATCTAACAAGGTCTATAGTTTGTCCTATGGGTTCCATGGGTTAATGATTATGATGGTGTGTGATGGCTGGTCCCCCAAGCATTCAGACACACCTTTGATACCAAAGACATCTGAGCCCTACCCACCATCCACTCCATGCCCTCTGACCCCTGATCAGCGGAACATGGCCGTGATCAGAACCTGAGGGAAACAGGATACGCTTGGATGCACTCTGCTCCACGACACCCGATATCCCATCACCACTGACTCCACAGAGACAGGAAGAGGGCAGGCAGTCAGCTCAAACACATACAACAGAGAGAGAGAGGAGAGAGAGCTTCTGGACTTTCAACAGCTCTTCATTGAACCCCGTTGCAAAGTGACACAAACAGTATTTAAGAGAGATTGCAGTAGCGAGAGTTAACAAGAGAGACAGGGAGAAAGAGTGAGAGAGAAAGAAAGAAAGGAGGCTTCCCAGTCAAGATGTAAGTAAGTAATTGCTCACAAACAAATATATATTTGTCAATACATAACCTTAATTTTCCCTGATACATACTATGAAACATCTGCGATTTATGTTAAGATCAAGATCTCCTGTTATTACTAAATAAAAATAAGGAAAAGAAATAAGGTAATATTCATTGACAAATCACCTTGACCTTAAATTCCAGTAAAGAAGAAACTCAGGATGTTATTTTTTTAGGAGCAAATACCCTTATCTGGCTGAAGTTGAGGTAATATAAGTTAGGAAAAGTAGCTATCTGAATCAGTGGTATAAGTCTGACAGATCTGGCTTAGACGTTTGAAACCCTTCCAAACCCTCTGTTAATGGAGACATTACACAGAGGTGTGCATGTGTGTGTCCGGACATCCCCCTGTGTGTTTAGGGCATTCGCTGCACCCTGCGTGTCCCGACACACATACTGCAGTGAGGAGAAAGGCTGTACATCAGTAAATCACCTGTACAGACCACAGGTAGTTATTAGCTGCTCAGAGCGAACAACTGTTTCTGCCTCACACACACATTCCTCTAGACCCATCCCCCCAGGCTGCCATCAATTCTATTCTACGCACACACACACACACACTGCTGTTTCCACCACAGCCCAGCAGAAGTTGACTGTCAACACCTGAGTAACAGAGACATCTGCGCGTTGGTAAATACCCTGTAATATACGTACTGAAACACCTTGCAGCTCTGACATCTCAATTCCGCTGTCTTTTTTCTTTTTCCTCCATAATCTTCCTGTCAGGAGTTTGATATCTTGATTTTGGCAGTGAGGCTTGTGAAGTTCTCTCCGGGTCACACTGTCTACCGAAAAACACCTTTGCTTTGCATTCCACTACCACAGCACACCTGAATAAACTAGAGTACATATAAACCTAAACTTACTGACATCAATATCACAGAAAACCAGGATGTTTCATGTGATAGTATTATAGCGATTGCCGTAGCATTACATTAATGCTGCATGGATTCCACTGTCTGTATGAAAATCCTATGAGCTCATGTTGACCACACCCTAAACAATAACATAGGTCTACTGCAAAGTAGAGAAATGCCTTGAGCCTCCTGCTTGTATGCTTGTACTCTGCTCACCTCTCATAGCAGGGGTTATAGCTGACTCTCTCACTCATTACACCAATAACATCAACTCATACAGGTCTCTACTTTCTCCTTTCTTCCCCTCCCCTCTTATGGCCAGGGATAGGCACACATTTCAAAATACCATAAAGATCACTGTATCAAAATAATCTACAAAATTATTGCATTTTGAAATGTATTCAATTAACATACATGTTTTAGTTTTTTTTATATACAGAAATACATTTGCAAGTAGATGACCGGAACACCAACAACATTCTCATAATTTTTTATTTTATTTATTTTTATATATTTTTTTTAATTATTTAACCAGGTAGGCTAGTTGAGAACAAGTTCTCATTTACAACTGTGACCTGGCCAAGATAAAGCAAAGCAGTGCGACACAAACAACAACACAGAGTTACACATGGAATAAACAGACATGCAGTCAATAATACAATAGAAAAAAGTCTATACACAGTGTGTGAAAATGAGGTAGGATAAGGGAGGTAAGGCAATAAATAGGCCATTGTGGTGAAATAATTACAATATAGCCATTAAACACTGGCGTGATAGATGTGCAGAAGATGAGTGTGGAAGTAGAGATACTGGGGTGCAAAGGAGCAAAATAAATAAAATAAATAACAGTATGGGGGATGAGGTAGTTGGATGGGCTATTTATAGATGGGCTATGTACAGGTGCAGTGATCTGTGAGCAGCTCTGACAGCTGGTGCTTAAAGTTAGTGAGGGAGATATGAGTCTCCAGCTTCAGTGATTTTTGTAGTTCGTTCCAGTCATTGGCAGCAGAGAACTGGAAGGAAAGGCAGCCAATGGAGGAATTGGCTTTGGGGGTGACCAGTGAGATATACCTGCTGGAGCGCGTGCTACGGGTGGGTGCTGCTATGGTGACCAGCGAGCTGAGATAAGGGGGGACTTTACCTAGCAGGGTCTTGTAGATGACCTGGAGCCAGTGGGTTTGGCGACGAATATGAAGCGAGGGCCAGCCAACGAGAGCATACAGGTCGCAGTGGTGGGTAGTATATGGAGCTTTGGTGACAAAACTGATGGCACTGTGATAGACCTGTGATGATCCAATTTGCTGAGTAGAGTGTTGGAGGCTATTTTGTAAATGACATCGCCGAAGTCAAGGATCGGTAGGATAATCAGTTTTACGAGGGTATGTTTGGCAGCATGAGTGAAGGATGCTTTGTTGTGAAATAGGAAGCCGATTCTAGATTTAATTTTGGATTGGAGATGCTTAATGTGAGTCTGGGAGGAGGTTTACAGTCTAACCAGACACCTAGGTACTTGTAGTTGTCCACATATTCAGAGTCAGAACCGTTCATAGTAGTGATGCTGGACAGGGAGGCAGGTGTGGGCAGTGATCGGTTGAAGAGCATGCATTTAGTTTTACTTGCGTTTAAGAGCAGTTGGAAGCCACGGAAGGAGAGTTGTATGGCATTGAGGCTCGTTTGGAGGTTAGTTAACACAGTGTCCAAAGAAGGGCCAGAAGTATACAAAATTGTGTCGTCTGCGTAGAGGTGGATCAGAGAATCACCAGCAGCAAGAGCGACATCATTGATGTATACAGAGAAAGGAGTCGGCCCGAGATTTGAACCCTGTGGCACCCCCATAGATACTGCCAGAGGTCCGGACAACAGGCCCTCCGATTTGACACACTGAACTCTGTCTGAGAAGTAGTTCAACCAGATTGCATAGCGGAGAAGGTAGGGTGGGATTCAGCAGCACACCACCCTGCATACCACTGCTGGCTTGCTTCTGAAGCTAAGCAGGGTTGGTCCTGGTCAGTCCCTGGATGGGAGACCAGATGCTGCTGGAAGTGGTGTTGGAGGGCCAGTAGGAGGCACTCTTTCCTCTGGTCTAAAAAATATCCCAATGCCCCAGGGCAGTGATTGGGGACACTGTCCTGTATAGGGTGCTGTCTTTCGGATGGGACGTTAAACGGGTGTCCTGACTCTCTGAGGTCATTAAAGATCCCATGGCACTTATCGTAAGAGTAGGGGTGTTAACCCCGGTGTCCTGGCTAAATTCCCAATCTGGCCCTCAAACCATCATGGTCACCTAATAATCCCCAGTTTACAATTGGCTCATTCATCCCCCTCCTCTCCCCTGTAACTATTCCCCAGGTCGTTGCTGCAAATGAGAACGTGTTCTCAGTCAACTTACCTGGTAAAATAACGGTAAAATAAATAAATAAAAAATAAATCTGTTTGTTAACTTGGCTTTCGAAGACCTTAGAAAGGCAGGATATGATACATATAGGTCTACAGCAGTTTGGGTCTAGAGTGTCTACCCCTTTGAAGAGGGGGATGACCGCGGCAGCTTTCCAATCTTTGGGTATCTCAGACGATACGAAAGAGAGGTTGAACAGGCTAGTAAATAGGGGTTGCAACAATTTCAGCAGATCATTTTAGAAAGAGAGGGTCCAGATTGTCTAGCCCTGCCTATTTGTAGGGGTCCAGATTTTGCAGCTCTTTCAGAACATCAGCTATCTGGATTTGGGTGAAAGAGAAATGGGGGAAGCTTGGGCAGGTTGCTGTGGGGGGTGCAGGGCTGTTGACCGGGGTAGAGGCAGCCAGGTGGAAAGCATGGCGAGCCGTAGAAAAATGCTTCTTGAAATTCTCAATTATCATGGATTTATCAGTGGTGAAAGTGTTTCCTAGCCTCAGTGCAGTGGTCAGCTGGGAGGAGGTGCTTTTATTCACCATGGCCTTTACAATGTCCCAGAACTTTTTGGAGTTTGTGCTACAGGATGCAAATGTCTGTTTGAAAAAGTTAGCCTTTGCTTTCCTAACTGCCTGTGCATATTGGTTCCTAACTTTCCTGAAAAGCTGAATATCGCGGGGGCTATTCGATGCTAATGCAGTACACCACAGGATGTTTTTGTGCTGGTCAAGGGCAGTCAGGTCTGGAGTGAACCAAGGGCTATATCTGTTCCTGGTTCTAAATTGTTTGAATGGGGCATGCTTATTTAAGATGGTGAGGAAAGCACTTTTAACGAATAACCAGGCATCCTCTACTGACGGGATGAGGTCAATATCCTTCCAGGATACCCGGGCCAGGTCGATTAGAAAGGCCTGCTCGCTGAAGTGTTTCAGGGAGCGTTTGACAGTGATGAGGGGTGGTCGTTTGACCGCAGACCCATTACGGACGCAGGCAATGAGGCAGTGATCTCTGAGATCCTGGTTGAAGACAGCAGAGGTGTATATTGAGGACAGGTTGGTTAGGATGATATCTATTAAGGTGCCCGTGTTTACGCATTTAGGGTTGTACCTGGTAGGTTCATTGATAATTTGTGTGAGATTTAGGGCATCAAACTTAGATTGTAGGATGGCTGGGGTATTAAGCATGTCCCAGTTTAGGTCACCTAACAGCACGAGCTCTGAAGATAGATGGGGGGGCAATCAATTCACTTATGGTGTCCAGGGCACAGCTGGGGGCAGAAGGTGGTCTATAGCAAGCGGAAATGGTGAGAGACTTGTTTCTGGTAAGGTGATTTTTTAAAAGTAGGAGCTCAAACTGTTTGGGCACAGACCTGGATAGTAAGACAGAACTCTGCAGGCTCTCTCTACAGTAGATTGCAACTCCGCCCCCTTTGGCAGTTCTATCTTGTCGGAAAATGTTATAGTTAGGGATAGAAAATTCAGGGGTTTTGGTGGTCTTCCTAAGCCAGGATTCAGACACGGCTAGGACATCTGGGTTGGCGGAGTGTGCTCAAGCAGTGAACAAACAAATTTAGGGAGGAGGCTTCTAATGTTAACATGCATGAAACCAAGGCTTTTACGGTTACAGTAGTCAATAAATGAGAGCGCCTGGGGAATGGGAGTGGAGCTAGGCACTGCAGGGCCTGGATTAACCTCTACATCACCAGAGGAACAAAGGAGGTAACGGATACAGAAATGTTTTACTGGCTATGACTGTGATATGTGTTGTTTATTTACCTAATGTTGAATGTACTGACAGTAAGTCACTCTGGATAAATGTAAATGTATACTGGTATGTGAAAATTAACATAGCTAAATGAACTGCAAAGCCCACTGGATATTTTTATTAGCCTTTTTTCGGGGCTAATAAGAATAATACTCGGCCTGCTTCGCTCATTTTTACATATACATTTATATGTAGTTCCTTTTGCAGATGCTCTTATCACACCATAGTTCCATCAGACTGATTCCAATGCAGGGTGAAAGGGGGCCACAAAATGGTGAACCGCTATAAAAAAAAAGTTTAGCAAAGTATTTTTGCATTTTGAAAAAATAAATTACCGCTCTGCAAAGTGTCTTGTAGTTCAGCCCAGTGTAATACAAAATACACAAATACAAATCATCTTTTCTTATGTCTGTCTGTCGGTCTGTCTGGGCCAGTTGCCTTGACCTACTGATCTCTCTTATGCAATAAGCTACAGACAGAGAGACAGATAGACTGGGTTGTTTTAGTCACGCATAGCAACACGAAACGCTGTGGCACCCTGACCAATCCACTGGGAAGGTTCCATCTAAAGAAGGTTACAACAAAACACACAAACAAACTCACATCAGTGTATTTCACCAAGAGGAAATAGAAGAATGAGAGAAAAGCAGAGAGATACTACTGTTGCTTGATAAAGGAGCCACAGAGGCACTCAGTCAACCCCAATGGATGAGAGTACGAGGGTGCCACTGGTGGACATTCTGTGCATAGGCCATGAAACCCTAAAGCTTCACTCTGCAATCAGTGACAATACACAACTTCCCTTGCTTTGATTCCATATGTGTTATTTCATAGATTTGATGTCTTCACTATTATTCTACAATGTAGAAAATAGTAAAAATAAAGACAAACCCTGAAATGAGTAGGTGTGTCCAAACCTTTCACTGCACTGTATACCCATTGACTCTTGAAGAATATGACTTATACATACCTCATGAGCTTGGTTCAACTGTCGTACCTCAACAGAAGCCAAAATGTAAGCTTGTTTTACTGCAGATTCTAGCTTTAACCCTCAAAAGTCTAAGCCCTGTCTAATCTAAGGGGGGGGGGGGGGGGGGGGGGGTCATACTTAAGATGGTCATACCAAGGTATTTGATTTATCATTTTAAGACCCCTTAAAGTATAAAAAAAAGTATTTGATGAAACATTCAATTTGGCAGTAATGCTATCAGCCAATAGAAATGCATTTAATAACAGATTCATTACATGGAACAACAGATAGTCCCCAAAAAATATAAAGGAAGTTTGTTGTCTGTCTTATATCTGAGAGATGGATTTATCCTCTTATTTTAGGCACCAAACTATCTCCATATACAATGTGTTTGGAAAATATACAGACCCCTTGACTTTTCCCACATTTTGTTACCTTACAGCCTTACTAAAAAAAGAAAAATTTATTCCCTCACCAATCTACACAGAACACCCCTTAATAACAAAGAAAAACAGGTTTTTGTAATTTTTTGCAAATTTATAAAAGAAAACTTAAATAGTTCATTTAGATAAGTATTCAGACCCTTTACTCAGTACTTTGTACTTTGTTAAAGCACCATTGGCAGTGATTACAGCCTCAAGTCTTCTTGGGTATGACACTACAAGCTTGGCATGCATGTATTTGGGGAGTTTCTCCCATTTTTCTCCGCATATCTTCTCAAGCTCTGTCAGGTTGGGGAGAATCGCTGCACAGCTATTTTCAGGTCTCCCCAGAGATGTTCGATTGGGTTCAAGTCCAGGCTCTGGCTAAGCCACTCAAGGACATTCAGAGACTTGTCCCATAGCCACTCCTGCGTTGTCTTGATTGTGTGCTTAGGGTCGTTGTTCTATTGGAAGGTGAACCTTTGCCCCAGTCTGATGTCCTGAGCGCTCTAGAGCAGGTTTTCATCAAGGATCTCTCTGTACTTTGTTCTGTTCATCTTTCCCTCGATCCTGACTCCCAGTCCCTGCCGCTAAAAAACATCCCCACAGCATGATGATGCCACCACCATTCTTCACAGTAGGGATGGTGCAAGGTTTCGTCCTGATGTGATGCTTGGCATTCAGGCCAAATAGTTCAATCTTGGTTTCATCAGACCAGAGAATGTTGTTTCTCATGGTCTGAGCGTCCTTTAGGTTCCTTTTGACAAACTCCAAGCGGGCTGTCATGTGCCTTTCACTGAGGAATGGCTTCCGTATAGCCACTCTACCATAAAGGTCTGGTGGGGTGCTGTAGATTGCTGTCCTTCTGGATGGTTCTCCCATCTCCACAGAGGAACTCTGGAAATCTGTCAGAGTGACCATCGGGTTCTTGGTCATTTCTCTGACCAAGGCCCTTCTTCCCTGATTTCTCAGTTTGACCGGGCGGCCAGCTCTAGTAAGAATCTTGGGGGTTCCAAACTTCTTCCATTTAAGAATGATGGAGGACACTGTGTTCTTGGGGACCTTCAATGCTGCAGACATTTTTTGGTACCCTTCCCCAAGTCTGTGCCTCGACACAATCCTGAGCTCTACGGACAATTCCTTTGACCTCATGGCTTGGTTTTTGCTCTGACATGCACTGTCAACTGTGGGACCTTATATAGACAGGTGCGTTCTTTTCCAAATCATGTCCAATCAATTGAATTTACCACAGGTGGACTCCAATCAAGTTGTAGAAACATCTCAAGGATGATTCATGGAAACAGGATAGAGCTTAGCTCAAATTTGAGTCTCATAGCAAAGTCTCTGAATATTTATGTAAAATTTGCTAAAAAAAAAATCAAAACTGTTTTTGCTCTGTCATTATAGGGTATTGTGTGTAGATTAATGAGAAAAATAAATAAAACATGTTAGAATAAGGCTGTAATGTGACAAAATGTGGAACAAGTCAAGGGGTCTGAATACTTTCTGAATACACTGTATAATTCCATTAATTTGATTAACTGGTACCGGGGACCTTCAGATGAGGCTTGTGGGCATCCTAGAGCGCCATCGTGTTCATGAGTCTCATCTTTCAATAGAGTGGACATAATCCTTTGTAGGCCAGACCAATATTTGGGATGTCTCATGGTCTGACAAACACCGCTCTAGCTCTGCCACGTTTAACCGCAGATATGTAAGGTCGATATTGGTGGATGCAGTGGATTGAGACTTAGCCCATGCAATACAGATATCTCTATCTTAAACAGATGGATTTTGATGGCGATTTTGTTATGTTAATAAAATTTTTGCTGAGTGTGCGGAAATTGCAGGCTACGGGTTAATGTAAAACAATGGCCACAGAGCAGCGCATACCAGTGGGGGTTGGCTGTTAATTTGGGAACTGGTAATGGCTGTCTGGTATCCAGATCCTGGGGAGCCTAACTAGCAGGCAGTTTTCCGCCTGTCCAGATCTGTAGACCCCTGCTCCCTGACTGTGCCCTGCCAATGCCCTCTACCCCTCCCTGCCCCCTCTTCTACCCTTGTAGAGACCTCTCTCACTCCCTCTCACCCATACTCATCACCCCTTTATGCCTGCCTTAACCACACTTCATCCCCTCCTCTCCCTTCAGTGATCTTCTGATGCTGTCTATGCCTACTGATAACTATCCCCTCTCACCACATTTATACTCATTTACATTTATCCTTTATCCTCTCTCTCTCTCTCTCTCTCTCTCTCTCTCTCTCTCTCTCTCTCTCTCTCTCTCTCGTGGGCTAACTGACTGAGACAGTGGGAGGTTGGTGAGTGGGGAAGTAGTGGGTGCCATGGGTATGACTGGAACACAATCCCATACTAAAGGATATTTGAGATCATCAGAGGGTATTAAACATTTAGAAACAAAGGCGGGATTTCTCCCAGTGATTTCTGTGCTCTTTTGAGAACCTCAGAAAGCATACGAAGAAAACAACCAAGACAACAGAGATTACGCTAACAATCAAACATTGTAGTAACTGTTTAACAGTTGTGTGAACATGCTAATCATTAACAATGTATGTGTGAACATTATAACGGTCAGATTAGGGCTGTTGTTTCAGGCTTTTCTGGAGGTTAATCATAAAGCTGTGTCCTGTTTGGCTCCTTTGTGTTCTGTTCCTCTGACTGTTAAATAAACAATAGGCCAAGATAGAAGAGCTTCTCAACGCAACGCACAGTCATGCTGAAATATTCATCATCTTTGTTATGGGACAGAGAGAGAAATCACAGCGGAAAGGAGAGGGAAAACCTTTTACACCAAGCAATATAAGTCACATCCGTTGTATTTTTAAATGCCATACAACAACTACAGTACTATTTAAAGAGAGTGAAAAAATTGTGTGATCCCATTGTTGTCCGTCCTGTGTGCTACACAGTGAATTTCGTTGTCAGATTTATGTCAAGGTTGCCATCAATATGTATCAATTACACTAAAAGCCAGAACACAACATATTCAAAAATACAACACTAAATAGCCTAACTCTTTTAGACTCCTGGGGCCTCATTTATCAATCATTGGTAAGCACAAATCTGCTCGTAAACCATGCAGGGGAAACACTTCACGCAAAGTGGGAGATTTATCAATATGAACATTTGCTTGAGTGTGTGCATAAACTCAGCCTATGCTGCCCTTCAGTCTCTTACAGAACAGGGCTGTGGGCAGCTGAGCGAAAATGGAGGCAAACTAAACCTACAGAGGACCTATCATCCTTTCACTCCCTCCTCTAATTCCCTGTATCCAAGTGCTAAAGCCAAGTTCTATCACTCTACATTTCAAGCTTCTGCCTCTAACTGTAGGAAAGTCTTTTCCACCTACTCCTCCCTCCTTAAACCTCCACCCCTTCCCTACCCTCTTCACCCTCTGCAGACAACTTTGTCAACCACTCTGAATAGAAGGTTGACAACATTCACTCAGCCTATTGAGTCCACTGGTCCCACTCACACAGAACTACCCTATGCCTTGACCTCTTTCTCCCCTCTCTCCAGATTAAATTCTGCGACTAGTGAGGTTCGGCCTTCAGACAACCTAACCGCTTGATCCCATCCCCTCTGTTCTCCAGACCATCTCTGGAGACCTTCAATTCCTAACTTCCCTCATCGACTCATACCTGAGAACTGGCTGCGTCCCCTCTGACTTCAAAAAAGCCAGAGTTGCTCCCCTCCTCAAGAAACCAAGACTCGACCCTCTGACGTCAAAAACTTCAGACCGGTATTCCTTTTTTCTTTTCTTTCCAAAACAAGTTGAGCATGCTGTCTCTGACCACCTCTCTCACTATCTCTCAGAGTTAAATAAAGGTTAAATAAAATACAAATTTAAAATATCTTCTTGACCCTAACCAGTCAAGCTTCAAGATGGGTTACTCAACCGTGACTGCTCTTCTCTGTGTCATGGAGGCTCTCCTCTGTTCTCATCCTCCTAGATCTATCCGCTGCCTTCGACACTGTGAACCATCAGATCCTCCTCTCCTGCCTCTCAGGGCTGGGCGTCACAGGCTCTGCACACTCTTGGATTGCATCCTACCTGGCATCCCACACCTACCAGGTGACGTGGAGAGGATCTGTGTCTGCACCACGTACTCTCACTACTGGTGTCCCCCAGGGATCGGTTCTAGGCCCTCTCATCTTATCTTTATAAATCAAGTCACTCCACTCCGTTATATACTCACATGGTCTCTCCTATCATTGCTATGTGGATGACACTCAACCACTTTTCTCCTTCCCCCCTTTTGACACCCATGTGGTGACACGCGTCTCTGCATGCCTGGCAGATATCTCAGCTTGGATGTCGGGCCACTACCTCAAGCTCAACCTTGACAAGACAGAGCTGCTCTTCCTCCTAGGGAAGGCCTGCCCATTCCAAAACCTCCATAATGTCCCCCTCCCAGAGTGCAAAGAACCTTGGCGTGACACTAGACAATGTAGAGTATGACCCTACCTCACACAGGAAGCGGCACAGGTCCTAATTCAGGCACTTGTCATTTCCCGTCTGGACTACTGCAAAAAAGAAAAGAAAGAAGGGATTCCGGTCTGAGGTTTTTGACGTCAGAGGGGTCAAGTGGTCTGAGAGTCTTTTGGTGCCTTTTGGCAAACTCCAAGCTGGCTGTCATGTGCATTTTACTGAGGAGTGGCTTCCGTCTGGCCACTCTACCAGAAAGGTCTGATTGGTGAAGTGCTGCGGAGATGGTTGTCCTTCTTGACGGTTATGCCAGCTCTAGGAAGAGTCTCCGTGGTTCCAAATTTCTTCCATTTAAGAATGATGGAGGACACTGTGTTCCTGGGGACTTCTAATGCTGCAGACATTTTTTGGTACCCTTCCCCAGATCTGTGCCTCGACACAATCCTGTTTCAGAGCTCTATGGACAATTCCTTTGACCTCATGGCTTGGATTTTGCTCTGACATGCACTGTCAACTGTGGGACCTTATATAGATACAGTGGGGAGAACAAGTATTTGATACACTGCCGATTTTGCAGGTTTTCCTACTTACAAAGCATGTAGAGGTCTGTAATTTTTTATCATAGGTACACTTCAACTGTGAGAGACGGAAAATCCAGAAAATCACATTGTATGATTTTTAAGTAATTAATTTGCATGTTATTGCATGACATAAGTATTTGATCACCAACCAGAAAAATTACGGCTCTCACATACCTGTTAGTTTTTCTTTAAGAAGCCCTCCTGTTATCCACTCATTACCTGTATAAAAGACACCTGTCCACACACTCAATCAAACAGACTCCAACCTCTCCACAATGGCCAAGACCAGAGAGCTGTGTAAGGACATAAGGGATAAAATTGTAGACCTGCACAAGGCTGGGATGGGCTACAGGACAATAGGCAAGCAGCTTGGTGAGAAGGCAACAACTGTTGGCGCAATTATTAGAAAATGGAAGAAATTCAAGATGACGGTCAATCACCCTCGGTCTGGGGCTCCATGCAAGATCTCACCTCGTGGGGCATCAATGATCATGAGGAAGGTGATGGATCAGCCCAGAACTACATGGCAGGACCTGGTCAATGACCTGAAGAGAGCTGGGACCACAGTCTCAAAGAAAACCATGAGTAACACACTACGCCGTCATGGATTAAAATCCTGCAGTGCACGCAAGGTCCCTCTGCTCAAGCCAGCGCATGTCCAGGCCCATCTGAAGTTTGCCAATGACCATCTGGATGATCCAGAGGAGGAACGGGAGAAGGTCATGTGGTCTGATGACACAAAAATAGAGCTTTTTGGTCTAAACTCCACTCGCCGTGTTTGGAGGAAGAAGAAGGATGAGTACAACCCCAAGAACACCATCCCAACCATGAAGCATGGAGGTGGAAACATCATTCTTTGGGGATGCTTTACTGCAAAGGGGACAGGACGACTGCACCGTATTGAGGGGAGAATGGATGGGGCCATGTACAGTGGGGCAAAAAAGTATTTAGTCAGAAACCAATTGTGCAAGTTCTCCCACTTAAAAAGATGAGAGAGGCCTCTAATTTTCATCATAGGTACACTTCAACTATGACAGACAAAATGAGAAAAACAAATCCAGAAAATCACATTGTAGGATTTTTACTGAATTTATTTGCAAATTATGGTGGAAAATAAGTATTTGGTCAATAACAAAAGTTTATCTCAATACTTTGTTATATACCCTTTGTTGGCAATGACAGAGCTCAAACGTTTTCTGTAAGTCTTCACAAGGTTTTCACACACTGTTGCTGGTATTTTGGCCTATTCCTCCATGCAGATCTCCTCTAGAGCAGTGATGTTTTGGGGCTGTTGCTGGGCAACACAGACTTTCAACTCCCTCCAAAGATTTTCTATGGGGTTGAGATCTGGAGACTGGCTAGGCCACTCCAGGACCTTGAAATGCTTCTTACGAAGCCAGTCCTTCATTGCCCGGGCGGTGTGTTTGGGATCATTGTCATGCTGAAAGACCCAGGCACGTTTCATCTTCAATGCCCTTGCTGATGGTAGGCTTTTTTACTTTGGTCCCAGCTCTCTGCAGGTCATTCACTAGGTCCCCCCGTGTGGTTCTGGGATTTTTGCTCACCGTTCTTGTGAACATTTTGACCCCACAGGGTGAAATCTTGCGTGGAGCCCCAGATCGAGGGAGATTATCAGTGGTCTTGTATGTCTTCCATTTCCTAATAATTGCTCCCACAGTTGATTTCTTCAAACCAAGCTGCTTACCTATTGCAGATTCAGTCTTCCCAGCCTGGTGCAGGTCTACAATTTTGTTTCTGCTGTCCTTTGACAACTCTTTGGTCTTGGCCATAGTGGAGTTTGGAGTGTGACTGTTTGAGGTTGTGGACAGGTGTCTTTTATACTGATAACAAGTTCAAACAGGTGCCATTGATACAGGTAACGAGTGGAGGACAGAGGAGCCTCTTAAAGAAGAAGTTACAGATCTGTGAGAGCCAGAAATCTTGCTTGTTTGTAGGTGACCAAATACTTATTTTCCACCATAATTTGCAAATAAATTCATAAAAAATCCTACAATGTGATTTTCTGGATTTTTTTTTCTCATTTTGTCTGTCATAGTTGAAGTGTACCTATGATGAAAATTAGAGGCCTCTCTCATCTTTTTAAAGGGGGAGAACTTGCACAATTGGTGGCTGACTAAATACTTTTTGCCCCACTGTATTGCGAGATCTTGGCCAACAACCTCCTTCCCTCAGTAAGGGAAGATGGGTCGTGGCTGGGTCTTCCAGCATGACAACAACCCGAAACACACAGCCAGGGCAACTAAGGAGTGGCTCCGTAAGAAGCATCTCAAGGTCCTGGAGTGGCCTAGCCAGTCTCCAGACCTGAACCCAATAGAAAATCTTTGGAGGGAGCTGGAAGTCCGTATTTCCCAGCGACAGCCCCGAAACTTGAAGGATCTGGAGAAGGTCTGTATGGAGGAGTGGGCCAAAATCCCTGCTGCAGTGTGTGCAAACCTGGTCAAGAACTACAGGAAACGTATGATCTCTGTAATTGCAAACAAAGGTTTCTGTACCAAATATTAAGTTCTGCTTTTCTGATGTATCAAATACTTATGTCATGCAATAAAATGCAAATTATTTACTTAAAAACCATACAATGTGATTTTCTTGATTTTTGTTTTAGATTCCGTCTCTCACAGTTGAAGTGTACCTATGATAGAAATGACAGACCTCTACATGCTTTGTAAGTAGGAAAACCTGCAAAATCGGCAGTGTATCAAATACTTCTTCTCCCCACTGTAGGTGTGTGCCTTTTCAAATCATGTCCAATCAATTGAATTTATCACAGGTGGACTCCAATCAAGTTGTAGAAACATCTCAAGGATGATCAATGGAAGCAGGATGCACCTGAGCTCAATTTTGAGTCTCATAGCAAAAGGTCTGAATACTTATGTAAATAAGGTATTTCTATTGTTTATTTTTAATACATTTATATTTAAGTCATTTAGCAGACGCTCTTATCCAGAGCGACTTACAAATTGGAAAGTTCATACATATTCATCCTGGTCCCCCCGTGGGGAATGAACCCACAACCCTGGCGTTGCAAGCGCCATGCTCTACCAAGTGAGCCACACAGGACCTATACATTACATTTGCTATTGTGTGTAGATTGACGCTGAACATTTGGAATTGAATCGATTTTAGAATAGGGCTGTAAAGTAACCAAATGTGGAAAAAGTCAAACGGTCTGAATACTTTCCGAATGCACTATATGTAATGTATTGTCATAATTACATTTTAAAAGCTAATAAGGCTAACTATTTATAAAGGAAGAACCCTCCAAAGATAAAAGGGTTCTCAGTAAAACCCGTTATAAAATGGTTATTGGTAGAATCCTTAGAGGGTTCTAGGCAGAACCCTTCATAGAGGGTTCTAGGTATAACCATATACAGGAGGTTATTTGAAGAACCTTACATAGAGGGTTCTATCTAAAGGGTTCTACCCAGCACCAAAAAGGGTTCACCTATGGGGACAAACTGAAGAACCCTGTATGGTTCTACTTAGCACTTTTTTTCTAAGAGTACACAATAACTTTTCAAAACCAAAAACACCTTTGGATTTATACTGTTACAGTCTGTTCAATCAGCCCAATACTGACATACCAACCTCTCCTGTTCATCAGCTTTATCTCCCATGGAAAACACACACACACACACACACACACACACACACACACACACACACACACACACACACACACACACACACACACACACACACATAGTTCTCATTGTTCAGCATCTATGACCAGCTGGGACAGAATCATCCTGACATGCTTTGAAGAGGAATAGATCATTCTGGCCAAAGCATTAAGGCCAGCTAGTGTGTGTAATCAGTGTGTGTGGTGTGTGATCAGTGTGTGTGTGTGTGTGTGTGTGTGTGTGTGTGTGTGTGTGCGTGTGTGTGTGTGTGTGTGAGTGTGTGTGTGTGTACAGCTGCTGTTACTATATCAGGACTGGACCAACTGAGCTAAACAAAGTTCACTGCAGTAAAAACAAAAAAACTTACGGTGCATTTGTCATTTCTCTCTCTCATTCTCTCTCTCTCTTCCCCATACTCATCCGTGAGAAATTATAAGACAAGAGTTTATTTACATAACTTTCAGACTCTACCAAAATAAATCTACCTACAAAAAGAGAAACATTCACTTTGTACAAAAATATGATTCTTTGTTCCTTCTAGACATAATATGTGATTATCATAGTAGCAGTAGAATAGGTCCTATCTAAGCTTAACTAGAGCATGCAGTTTCACCTGTACATGTCATAGAAGTATTTACAGTCATTCAACATGAATGCATCTGATTAAGACACAACACACTGAGCTCTGGGCACGTCTCATACGGCTAAAATAGAGTTATGGCTAGAAGGGATGCAGCTAATGTCAAGGTCATGTCACACTCTCGCTGTGAACTTAGACTTTGAACAAACCTACCCACCCACCGAAAGCCAGCTTAGTTAGTTAATGCTTGTTAGCTTGCAAAGGCGGTAGTTAAAATTGTCAAAAGAAAGTTGTTTGTAGCAAGTGTAGCCAATATCAGTTTGACAACTAAGGCATAGTGATTGCAGTGATGTTCCCCTTAAATGTACAACTACGGCGTTAACGTGTACTACGATCAAAACATAATGATTCTAAACACTCTCCAAAGTCCCAAATTCGGCAGACAAGTTCTAAACTTTCGCTGGAATTTAAAATAACTTTTGACATTAGCTGCAGCCCTTCTTAAATAAGGTTACTTTGATACGTCAGTAAAGGCACTGAGACACTATTGAGACACAGCCATAGGGATCATGGGTAGTTTGAGAATCCAGGCCTACGTGACCCCTATGAGTGTTTGACTGGTATGAAAGAAGATTATACCTCTGTAAGAAGAGTCTACCGTGGTCCATATTATCAACTGCAGGATCCGTTCCCATGCCGTTATAACTGTCCCTCAACTAAACATGATCATCTTCCCTATTGTCCCGTCTTACACCTATAAACATTGATGGTCTCCCCTAATATTTTGACTGATTACACTTTTCGCTACTGCTGTTTCAGTAGCAACTCCTCCTCGTTGGTACCCTCACCACTTCATCCACTCCTCCACTGCCCTACCCTCTCGCCATGCTTCTCTTTATCCCTCTCTGCACCCCTCTCGCCATGCTTCTCTTTATCCCTCTCTGCACCCCTCTCGCCATGCTTCTCTTTATCCCTCTCTGCACCTCTCTCGCCATGCTTCTCTTTATCCCTCTCTGCACCTCTCTCGCCATGCTTCTCTTTATCCCTCTCTGCACCCCTCTCGCCATGCTTCTCTTTATCCCTCTCTGCACCCCTCTCGCCATGCTTCTCTTTATCCCTCTCTGCACCCCTCTCGCCATGCTTCTCTTTATCCCTCTCTGCACCCCTCTTGCCATGCTTCTCTTTATCCCTCTCTGCACCCCTCTCTCCATGGTGTCGTCTGTTCCTGCTCTTCTTCAGCTCCTGGATGTGTTTCCATTTTCCTGCCCCTAACCCCGCCCCCTGCCCTCTCCCCCCTCTCCTATTGGCCGGCCTCTTTTCCTGCCACAGCGAATCACAGTAGTCCTCCAGCGAGCCAATGGGAGAACTCATCACACGCAGATAATCCTTATAGCGCTGACGAGACTCAGCCCCGGGGCGAACTTCGACGCTGGGGTCCTCGCTGGGCTTGGTCCGCCCATCCAGATGCCCGTAGGGAATGAGACGAAGTGTAAGGCGGAGCAGAGTGTGTGTGAAGTGTGTGTGTTCCTGTGCCACACACACATACACGCCAGCGTCGGCAGGATGGAGAGAGCGGATGAGAAAACCACGGTCTGTAAAGACCACTCTGTCATCTGGCCTCACCTAGGAGAGGGGGTGAGATGAGAGAGTACACTTGCTATAAGCAGTCATATACTGTAGTACTCTATAAAGACAACCATATAATAGGAATGAAACATTGGACAGACTTTTAACCTAACTCAACCAAGAAAATACAGGGAGATACGCAGGACAACATTGATAATGAAACATGTGGAATGTTTGATATGGGCATCAGGTAGGCTAACGACTAGGAGCATTGGACCAGTAACAGAAAGGTCACTGGTTCAAATCCCTGAGTTGACTAGGTGAAAAATCTGCCAATGTGCTCTTGAGCAAGCCGCCTAACCCTAATTGGTCCAAGGTCGCCGTCAATAATGGTGGATCCCTGGCTCTGACCCCACTCTCAGGAGGAGTGGGATATGCAAAGAAAAGAAAATCCAATTCACTTGTACGTGTGAAATAGGACAAATGTGAGCACCTAATTATCGTATCTTCATCTGGATGAACGGACACTCAGGTCTAACAGGGAAAACCAGACCCATCAACACCAGACTGTAACCCTTCAACAACATGTCACACACACACCAATGCTTCACTCACGCACACAGCTAATTTGCACTCAAGGTGTGTTAAGCATGGTAATGGCCCTTGAAACAGGATGCACATGAAAGGTTTGGGTGCGGTGCTTGTCGACTGATGGGGTCAGAGGTGTGTGTGTCACGGTCAGTGGTGCTAGTGTAGCAGAGTGATAATGGTCTTCCCTCCATGCCCACAAACATCCCCTGTGATTCATCAGGTGACACGGCCTAAAACAACACAGCTGGGCTGTGTGTGTGTGTGAGAGAGAGAGGGAGCAAGCGGGAACGTTTCAAAGCATACCTCCCCCCTGCCAGCGGTGAAGAGGAAGAGATCATTCTGGCCAGCTAGTGTGTGTGATCTGTGTGTGCGTGTTGATGTTGATGATGTGTAGTTGAGCCAGAGGCAGCAGACCGTACAGCTGGGATATGATTGGAGTCTGGACATGGTGTCCCATATAGAGAGGTTCTAGTGTTTAGCACTGTGCTATTATAGATATATACATTACAGGCGGAATCTGACTGTAGGTTGTAGAGAGTAGAGTGGAATGTACTGTACTGTGTGTTTCACATGATTCTGCATTTATTCTGAGTATGTTTTGTTTGAGTCAACCGTTTGGAGACACCAGCTCTTAGGTTTAATAGCTGAGTTTTACAAGGGGATGTGTTCAGCGGATATGGGGGACATGAAACACAGTGAATTAACAGATACTGATATGCAGGTGTTCTGACCAGCTGGTCTAAGGTACTTCCTGTCACAGACGGTCTGGATTGGAAATGATGGAAAGAGAAGAAGAAGAGAGAGAGGGAGAGGGAGAGCTAGAGATAGGTGGGGTGGGGGGAAGAAACTGAAGAAACGGAGGGTGAAGATTTGAAAAGGGAGGAAGGGATTGAGGAGAGGTAGAGGACATACGGAATGAGTTGGAGGACAGAAGGAAGGAACGGAAAGAGAGAGAAAGTGTGATGGGAGGAAAGGAAAGGCTGGAGTGAAATGTTGAAATAAAACAGACAACACCCGCTCCTATATTAAGTCCAGCACACACACACACGCACGCACGCACACACACGCACACAAACACACAAACAAAATACAGTATCAGGGATCTAAAGTGCGACCAATTTGGATAGGTGGCAAAATATTTTGCTGTGCGACCAGGAGTTTCAGTTTAGGAGCACTGCGCGACTAGGAAAACACTATAATAGTTCTAATGATAAGGCTTTGCTGTACCGTTGTTTCTGAGTACCCTAGAGAAAAAAGCAAGTGCAAATTCGATAGCGTCATGGTTGCACCACAACTGGAGCATAAATGGCTTGCTTGTAGCCCAACCAGGTCAAAAGATCTGACCCATATTACTGGTGCAACATTTAATTTTTCTATAGCAGATTGCATTAAACGTATTAAATGCCAATTATTGTGAACTCAGTGCGGTTCCCTTACTTTTTTAGTAGTGGTTTCGTTGCAGCAATTCGACCACAAAGCCCTGATTCACACAGTCTCCTCTGAACAGTTGATGTTGAGATGTGTCTGTTACTTGAACTCTGTGAATCATTTATTTGGGCTGCAATTTCAAGGCTGGTATTTCTAATGAACTTATCCTCTGCAGCAGAGGTAACTCTGGGTCTTCCGTTCCTGTGGCGGTCCTCATGATGGACTGTCGTTTCTCTTTGCTTATTTGAGCTGTTCTTGCCATAATGTGGACTAGGGTCTTTTACCATATATGGCTGTCTTCTGTATATCACCCCTACCTTGTCACAACACAACTGATTGGCTCAAACGCATCAAACGCAAATTAACATTTAACAAGGCACACGTGTTCATTGAAATGCAGCCCAGGTGACTACCTCATAAGCTGGTTGAGAGAATGGCAAGATTGTGCAAAGCTGTCATCAAGGCAAAGGGTGGCTACTTTGAAGAATCTCAAATATACAATATATTTAGATTTGTTTAACACTCTTTTGGTTACTACATGATTCCATATTTGTTATTTCATAGTTTTGATGTCTTCACTATTATTCTACAATGTAGAAAATAGTAAAAATAAAGAAAAACCCTGGATTGAGTAGGTGTGTCCAAACCTTTGACAGGTAGTGCATATGTGAAAACACCCACATTCATAAAACATGTCGTGGGCCGTTCTAAAACGACTTGCGTGTCGTTAACCATTTGTTTACACACTCATGTTACCTCATTGGCTGGCTAGCTCACAACCTGGTAATTTTTCCAAACATTTGGGGGCACAGAAAGTGAGGAAAGGGGATAGCTTACTCAGGAGATCAATGTTCATAGCAATGAATGAATAATAGGCCTCTTGCATGTCGTCATCACAAATCTGACATTTTTAAAAAGACAATTTTCAATGTAATGCGTCTCAATAGGAAAAGTGTGCTTTTACACAATGCAGAAACCTAATATTCCACAAATGACTAATTTCAATAACAGGTATTTGTGTCAACATCTTAGCTTTTATAATAAACTAACAGTGTTGCATATTTGTTTCTAGGGCACAACATGTGCTTCAAAAGTAGCTAGAATGAATATACCCTAGGCCCATTATAAGCTGTATCTCAAGCAATTCAAAAATAGATATTTTCTTGTGCTCCTAAATGTCATTTGGTGCTCCTAACTTTTTAAATTCCTGTACAGTATATAATAAAGGTTGAAGAAAAGCTTCTCTAAAGGTTATTCCACCAGTAGTGTGTGTGTGGACAGCGGTTAGGTTGAATGTTCTTATCTGTGGAACTTCTCCTTTGTTTGGATTAGAAAGACAATTATGTTAAATAGCATCTGTAACACACACTATTCAACATAGTCATGGTCAAAATATTCCAGCGAGAGTACTCCTGTATCCAATCTTTCAACCTCCTTCCCATTGTGTTGCTAACCCACAGACCCATGGCCCTCCCTGGGGAGGACAGGGTTATGGTGTCCCCTGTAGAGGCACACATAAACACACTCACAATCATACACACTCACATCACACATGGCCAATAAAGAAAGCGGGGAAGGTCTGGGGTAAAAGGTTGAGGTGACAGGGAAAAGAGGGGACATGAGGAGAAGTAAAACAAGGGGAGAAGAGAGGATGGAGGAGGAAGGCGAGGGGAGAGGGGTGATGAGAAGAGAACGATAGGGGAGGTAGAAGGGACAAGGAGAAGGTGTAATAACTGAAGGTGTTGATTAGGCCAGTCTCTGTCATCTGGTTAAGGAGATGAGTGTCAACTTCAATGAGTTGCTCTGCTCCCCTTTCCTTACCAAAACACCCCCACCCTCTCCCTGTCCCTCTCCCTCTCACTACTCTAACACAAACACAGGTATCTCGCCATCTCTCTCACTTTCTGTTTCTCTCTCTCTCTCTTTTGTTCATGCCTCCTCAAATATATCCTCTTCCATGTAAAATACAAATAAAACCCTTTCCTCTATCTCCATATCTCTTTCTGTTTCTTGCTGTCTCTTGCTCTTCCAGTGTCTGGTCTCAGTCAATCACCACCTGTCTAACAGAGAAAGGGTATCTGAAGGTTCTATTTCCTCATAATGATCAGTGAGTTCAGGGAGAGAAGAGAAGAGATGAGATGGCAGAAGGAAGAGGAGAAGAGCATGAGAAAGAGAGAGAACAATATGGATATTTGTATGGGCTGTGTTTCTGCACAACTATCATTATCACTCCTCTCCATCTTGAAGTCACTAGTGTTTGACCCCTGGTCATCGGCTCTCTGCTCTACAGAGAAGAGAGTTGACAGTTGAATGTGTAGGACTTAGACAAGGTTACTCAGCTAACATCAAACAAGGAGAAGACCTGATGCATATACTGTTACATACTACACAGTGGTGAAAAAAAGTACCCAATTGTCATACTTAAGTAAAAGTAAAGATACATTCATAGAAAATGACTCAAGTGAAAGTGAAAGTCACCCAGTAAAATACTACTTGAGCAAAAGTCTAAAAGTATTTGGTTTAAACTATACTTAAGTATCAAAAGTAAAAGTATAAATCATTTCAAATTACTTCTATAAGGCAATCCAAACGGCACAAATGTATTGTTTTTTATTCATTTACAGATAGTCAAGGGTACACTCCAACACTCAGACATCATTTACAAATGAAGCATTTGTGTTTAGTGAATCTGCCAGATCAGAGGCAGTAGGGATGACCAGGGATGTTCTCTTGATAAGTGTGTTAATTGGACCTGTCCTGTTAAGCATTGAAATTGTAACGCGTACTTTTGGGTGTCAGGGAAAATGTATGGAGTAAAAAGTACATTATTTTCTTTAAGAATGTAGTGGGGGCAAAAGTAAAAGTTTAAAAAAAAATATGAATAGTAAAGTAAAGTACAGATACCCCAAAAAACAACTTAAGTAGTAGTTTGAAGTATTTTTACGGAAGTACTTTACACCACTGATACTACAATCTTAGAAAAAAAGGTGCTAAGTTGAACCATACAGGGTTCATCGGTTTGTCCCTACAGGGAAACCCTTTTTGGTGCTGGGTAGAACCCTTTAAATAGAACCCTCTATGTAGTGTTCTTCAAAGAACCTCCTTTATATGGTTCTACCTAGAACCCTCTATGAAGGGTTCTGCCTAAAACCCTCTATGAAGGGTTCTATCAAGAACCCTATTATTGTTGGGGGGTTCTTCCTAGAACCCTTTACGGAGATTTATACCAGCCTTATCAGGCTTTAAAATGTAATTATGACAATACATTACCTACAGTGCATTGGGAAAGTATTCAGACCCCTTGACTTTTTCCATGTTTTGTTACGTTACAGCCTTATTCTAAAATGTATTAAATTATTTTATTTCCTCATCAAGCAAAAACAGGTTTTTAGATATTTTTTCTAATTTATAATAATTTGGCAGCGATTAAAGATGAATTTACCACAGGTGGACTCCAATCAAGTTGCAAACACACCTCAAGGATGATAAATAGAAACAGGATGTACTTGAGCTTGTACTTTAATACATTTTAGAATAAGGGTATAACATAACAAAATGTGGAAAAAGTTAATGGGTCTCAATACTTTCCAAATGCACTGTATATAAGGCCTTTCTTCTAGTGCCTAGTTATACCCTAACACAGGGTTGTTAGGAATCTCCTGGTTTACAGGCCACATCAGGCCTGTAAGTCACATTATGGTGGCTTGCAAAGTGATGTGTAATTCCTATTGGAGTAAGGACAGAGTTAGGATAGCCAACAAAAGGCATTGTTAATCACCCACAACCAGCATACTGCCAGGCTAGGGAAGACTGACTACTGAAACTGCCTCAATCATCTAAACTGGAACAACCATCTCAGTGGGGGGGGCAATAAATCTAATAACTAACAGATTGGATTAGTTTAGAAAACTGAATGTTATTTATCTTTGTGTAGCATAAAATGAATCAACCAATTAATGTAAAAACACAGATATTACAGTAAAACAAACAATTCTGAAAATATCCCTGCAATAGAGCATGCTGGGAAATATTATATATGGTTCTATGTAGAACCCTTGCCTTTCAATGAATAATTCTTGCCTTCTAAAGAATCATCAAAGAACCCTTTCTTCCAAAACCGGTTCTTAGGATGTTAAAGGATCTAGTTAGAACCCTTTGCCTTACAAAGAACCCGGTTCTTGGTAGAATCATATCCTTCCACAAAGAACCCTTTTGGAACCCTTTGTTCTAAGAGTGTACCCTTCTTCTGACCTCTTCCTCTCATCCTTCTCTTTCTCCTCCTTCTCTTCCTACAGTTCAAAGTTAACCAATCATGCTGCTAGAGTTAGAAACGAGCTCCGCTTCCGGTCTGAAGACAACAGTGATCTCAGTGCACTCTGTTACACACACTTCAAATATTTTTTGTATTTATATTTTGATGTGTGTATTTTCTGTAATTTTCTGTAATTCATAAATCCCGTAGCCGACTAAGTGCAAAATCTGCCGGTGTGCCTTTGAGCGAGACAGTTAACCCTAGTAGAGACCCACAGCAGAAGTGTCATAAAACCTAGCGGTCAAACAGGGCAACGGTTCCAATTGTTTCTCCACCATTAATTTTCTCCATGGGGGATTTTAGGAACTTTTAAAATAAGGGCTGTGTTTCTTGTAGGCTTACCCTGGCATGACGTTTTGATAACCATGTAAATCTCTCTCGGACAAATGGACTTTTATCAATATATTCAGCTCTATTTACTCTCAGATTCTAAAATGCTAATTAGAATCAAAGTAGACATCACACAAAACTAAAAATCCCTCCAAGTTCCAGCACGTCATCTCTAACTGACACCTTTGCTAACAGGTATTGTCAATTTAAAACATGCACAAGACAGTTGACAGAATTGTCCATTTAAAGAAATGTTCCCAATTTATTTATTACTACATTTAGCTAACATTAGATAGTTAATCCAAAGATTCTTACCTTTGCCTCGATTCAACAGTCTCGTCCAGATCATCATGACAATCGTAGTTCTTTATGATAGCCACATTAACAGCTAATTAGCATTTCATTTTTGGTGGGTAAATACAGGCTAATATAATGATCAAAGTCACCTTGTCCTAGAGACATTTACACAGTTATTAAAACATAACGCCAGGGTAAGCCTACACGAAAACACAGCCCTTATTTGAAGTGTTTCTAAAATCCCCTATGGGAAAAATGAATGGTGGAAAAAGAAATGATTGGAACCATTTCCCTGTTTGACCAGTAGGTTTTATGGGTATTATGACTCATACTGTGGTACTCTATTGCTGCTGTAAGTCACTCTGGATAAGAGTGTCTGCTAAATGGCTAAAATATGAACATGGCATAAGTCAGGGCAAAATGTGTAGAATTGCAGGAAATTTGATTAAAAACATTTCTCTCCACCCTATGGCAGAATGTCGAAAATTGCATGACATGAGTTATAAAATTATTATAATAAAAATTATTATTTTCTTGCAAAGATTGCTGATCTAGAACATCGAAGCACCCCTCCAGGTTGTTTTGGTTGGTTGTGTTGTTTTGCTGTCATGTAAGGGCACATGATGTAACAGTTAGAGCAGATAAAATATCTGTTTTTCATCCATGGGACATGATGACTTACAACGAACCTCTGTAGTACTGCCAGTACTGTAAGCCTCTGATAACTAAAGATTTACTTCTTTCCTGACCTGACCCCTCTCTACATGCTGTGTGTGTACGCAGAGAGGCAAACGGGTGAGGACCCAAAAAAGGCGAGAAAACATTTCCGCACAGAAGCACGGTGTGAAGTGCAAGAAAAAATGTGCCTATTTTCAGAGAATAAGAACATAATACACATTTGATTAATCTCAATACTCCTAACTTTCCTAACCACAATAGACAGATAAAATAGTTCCAGAGAGAGTTGGGCTCTTTGGTCTGTGTTCAAGGTTTATCATGACATGACATGGCCCCGTGTAGCTCAGTTGGTAGAGCATGGCGCTTGCAACGCCAGGGTTGTGGGTTCATTTCCCACAGGGGGCCAGTACAAAAAAAAGTATGAATGTATGTACTTGTAAGTCGCTCTGGATAAGAGCGTCTGCTAAATGACTTAAATGTAAATGTAAATGTAAAACATGTAATGAAAATCTCAGTCTCCCCAGACAGAAATACATAGCCCACTGGGCACACACTAAATCAACGTTGTTTCCATGTAATTTCAACAAAATTAGGTTGTACCAACGTGGAATAGACGTTGAATTGATGTCTGTGCTCAGGGGGAGGAAACTATAAAATCTTTTTTTCAGGTTTTCACTCTCAAAATCAGACTTTTGAAAATAGAAAATCAACACAATTGGAAGTTCTATGTCCACAACAATGCTTCAACCACATCAGGAGACCACTTTCCACATCAGGAGACCACTTTTGAGGTCTGGGGAAAATAAAATAAATTAAAGGGGGGGGGTACTTGCTTTTAATTAAATTGCACACCAACAAGAGACCATTGTGTTTCGTTAGCTGTGTTTCTGTAGGGGTTCTTGTTGAAGTGTTTAATGTGACGGGAGACTTTGCTTAACAAATACCCACCCAATTGATACAAATCATTATGATATCATTCTGCCAGGTAGGCCTACATTGTAATCAACATTTCACTTGGAAAGTTTATTGGGAAAGCCTTTAGAAATGACTGTTTAGGCATGCTAATTGGCTACACTACAACACACAGCTGCACAGAAACAGATGTTATTCTTTAGAAAGTTGCAGGAAATACAAATCACTGATGCATTCTTTTCATGAATTATGAGAAAGTGCAATTTCACTACTTTTCTAATAAGTACATATATTTAACCTTCGGTGCTCAGTCCAGACGCTCAGCCAATGATTTCGATATGAAGCTTCGGATCTAAATAGCAAATGGGCAAGTGTTAATTTTTTTGGTCTAAAATGTCTAGTGTTGTTTCAGGAGTTAAATTCACACTGTTAGAGTGAGATAAACACTCAGTGTTGTAAAATAACCCCAGTTTTGGTGTTAATAACCAGAGTTATTGTTTTACACTTTAGAGAGTAAAACAGTCCCATCAAAACTACACCCATCATTGCCATATTTCCCAGCTTGCTTTGCAGGTATTCTTTTTTTTTGGGGGGGGGGGGGGGTTAATATCTGTGTTTTTGCATGTACATTGATTGAATGATTAATCTTATGCTACACAAAGATAAATAACATATATTTTTCTAAACAAATCCTATCAGTTAGAGACATTTCTTGCACCAGTTACCGAAATGGTTGTTCTGGTTTAAATTGTTTCGGTTGTCTACTTAATCTGAGATCCTAATAATGGTAGTCATTCTAAAGGGAGAGGGGTGAATAAAAATTCTAACTGTTGGATATCTTAACTCTGGCTGGATTCCAAAAGGAATTACACTTTGTCAGACAGTATCATATGATTTGCAGGCCTGATGTGGCCTGTTATTCGTATAAACCAGGATGTTCCTAACACCACTGTTAGGGTAAAACTAGGCCAACAACATAAAGTAAAATAAGATATGATAACATTTGCCTAGGTAATCATTTGGTGAAAGCCACAGACCTTTAAAATGGAGACCATTTCAACAACCATGTCTCTGTCACTAACAAGTACAGTCATGAGTGGTAACCCTACAATTGACTCGAAAAGAAAAAGTACAATGGAAAATATGCAAAATAGGCTTTACACCATATAGTGTTAAAACAGCCAGAATCACTCACTGTAACAGTGTTTTTGCATAACACTAATAGGAGTTAACTGTAGATTAACACTCGTCTTGAATATAAATAACACTGCTGGTTAATTACACCATAGTGTTAAATTTGAGTAACACTGGCAAATGTAAAGCAGTGTTATTTTAACTACGAAGTATTACATTAACACTCAAAATGTAACACTATAATCAGAGTAATTTTTACACTCTGTAGAGTAGGACCATATGTTATCTGAGGTAGCGTTAAAATGAACTCTTTAAGTGTTTTTGATTTGTCGCTGCAACATTTACTGTGTACACGATTCATGTGGATAGTCTATTTTGAGATCAAAATGGTGAATATTGCAGAAAAGTTTGAATCCCTGTGTGTGTGCATGTGTGCGTGAGTGCTTGTGTGTGTGCTTGTGTGAGTGCTGTCTCACCTCCTCTCTGTGTTCAGCTCCAGGTCTGTGTATGAACCAGCGTGTGGTGGTCTGTTGTGATTTGGGGAGACACTCCAGGAAGGTTGAGTTATTCTCCACCCCAAACATTATCCTCTCCTCCACCCTGCCTCCACGCAGAGCTGAGAACACAAAAATGAATCCATGTAGTGTTAATATCGTGATGGTCTGAGCAACACGCATGCACACGCACACACACGAGAAGGTACTGTATCAGGTCAGGGAAGCATTTAAGTCTTGTTTTATCACTTACTGTCATCTGTGTCCCAACACTGGCTGGATGGGTCTCCATGTTTAATGTCTTGTCTCCTAGCTCTCCTGTCAACCCAAAACGCATACATAAAACACACACACACACACACGCCACAGGGTCAGGGGTGAAAGGTCAATAAAGGTAATAAGGTCACGTCCTGCTGTCAAGGCAATGTTTGGCTCCATACATACATTATTCAGTGTGAGGTGAGTTCATAGTAGTTAGCTTATAGCAAAACCAGGGGCAACATTTTACTCTTTCAAAACGCACACACAAAATGGTTCCTGTGCGTGTATGTGTTTCCTGAGTTCGTGTTACAGGTAACAGGAGTTACTTCAGGCTAGGATTTAAGCTGCTCTCTGTCCTGATAACCCTGTTAAATATGTCTGACATACTGAACATATTGACAACAACCAGATATGGACAACACACTGAACTCAACATGCTGACAGCCACATATGGATAACACACTGAATACAATAGGGAAAGGGTGATACCTAGTCAGTTATACTGAATGCCTTCAACTGAAATGTGTCTTCCGCATTTAACCCAACCCCTCTGAATCAGAGCGGTAAGGGGGGCTGCCTTAATCGACATCCACGTCTTTGGCGCCCGGGGAACAGTGGGTTAACTGCCTTGCTCAGGGGCATAATGACAGATTTCTACATTGTCAGCTCGGGGATTTGATCCAGCAACCTTTCGGTTACCGGCCCAATGCTCTAAGGCAGATATTCAAGTGCCTCTCTCTCTGAAAGCTATGGATGGATCTATGGATGTTTACACAGTCAACCACATACATTCTATATATTGAGCTTAAACTTCAGCTATATGCCTCCCTATATCGTTTTGTCTCTTTTGCACTACAGCTATATGCCTCCCCCTCTCTCACCATCTCTCTCTATCCGTCATAGATTTAGGTAATGTGTAGAGTTTTGTATTCTGCTGCCTTTACGTCCTCAGATCAGTTTTCAAAGTCCCAACAGGCACCACCAACCAGGATTCCCACCATCCCACAATGCAATAGCATGACCCTTACTCTCACATCATGCAATGGTGTGACCCCAAACTAAACTCATCAAAAAAGAAATGTCCCTTTTTCAGGACCCTGTCTTTCAAAGATAAATTGTAAAAATCTCAATAACTTCACAGATCTTCATTGTAAAGGGTTTAAACACTGTTTCCCATGCTTGTTCAATGAACCATAAACAATTAATGAACATGCACCTGTGGAACGGTCATTAAGACACTAACAGCTTATAGACGGTTGGCAATTAAGGTCACAGTTATGAAAACTTAGGACACTAAAGAGGCTTTTCTACTGACTCTGAAAAACCCCAAAATAAAGATATCCAGGGTCCCTGCTCATCTGTGTGAACGTGCCTAAGGCATGCTGCAAGGAGGCATGAGGACTGCAGATGTGGCCAGGGCAATAAATTGCCATGTCCGTACTGTGAGACGCCTAAGACAGCGCTACAGGGAGACAGGATGGACAGCTGATCATCCTCGCAATGGCAGACCACATGTAACAACACCTGCACAGGATTGGTACATCCGAACATCACACCTGCGGGACAAGTACAGGATGGCAACAACAACTGTCTGAGTTACACCAGGAACGCACAATCCCTCCATCAGTTCTCAGACTGTCCGCAATAGGCTGAGAGGCTGGACTGAGGGCTTGTAGGCCTGTTGTAAGGCAGGTCCTCACCAGACAACACCGGCAACAATTACTCTTCACTGACGAGTCGCGGTTTTGTCTCACCAGGGGTGATAATCGGATTCGTGTTTATCGTCGAAGGAATGAGCGTTACACCGAGGGCTGTACTCTGGAGCGGTATCGATTTGGAGGTGGAGGGTCCGTCATGGTCTGGGGCGGTGTGTCACAGCATCATCGGACTGAGCCTGTTGTCATTGTAGGCAATCTCAATGCTGTGCGTTACAGGGAAGATATCTTCCACCCTCATGTGGTACCCTTCCTGCAGGCTCATCCTGACATGACCCTCCAGCATGACAATGCCACCAGCCATACTGCTCGTTCTGTGCGTGATTTCCTGTAGGACAGGAATGTCAGTGTTCTGCCATGGCCAGCGAAGAGCCCGGATCTTAATCCCATTGAGCATGTCCGGGACCTGTTGGATCGGAGGGTGAGGGCTAGGGCCATTCCCCCCAGAAATGTTCCCGGGAACTTGCAGGTGCCTTGGTGGAAGAGTGGGGTAACATCTCACAGCAAGACCTGGCAAATCTGGTGCAGTCCATAAGGAGGAGATGCACTGCAGTTCTTAATGCAGCTGGTGGCCACACCAGATACTGACTGTTACTTTTCATTTTGACCCCCCCTTGTTCAGGGACACATTATTCAATTTCTGTTCATCACATGTCTGTGGAACGTGTTCAGTTTATGTCTCCGTTGATGCATCTTGTTATGTTAATACAAATAATTACACATGTTAAGTTTGCTGAACATAAACGCAGTTGACAGTGAGAGGACATTTCTTTTTTTGCTGAGTTTATATAGTCTGACTAGGACACTGCTATAGTCTGACTAGGCTATTTATCCTGGATGCACACACACACACACACACACACAAACAAAAAGAGGACAACGGAGAGTAACAGTAACATTAATCAATGGGCGCATCAAAGAGTCTCTCATCAATGCTTCTGCCCTAAGAGAGAGCGAAAGAGGTAGGTGAACACCCATGTGGCACAGAGAAACGCTGAAGAAACAAAAGCCCACCAAAACAAAAAATAGAGAAAATATCTGAACACTCTATGACAGTCCCTAGAGCCCTGAATTGGGAGAAAAATAGGGCAAGGTCAGGTAGGATATAAACTTTCTCTCTTCTTCAGGTTCATTAAATCATGCTTGTGGACGTCCTCACATACCTGATCTGACAGTGAAGGATGAACATGTCAGAGTAAATGACAAATTTACCTAATTTCATGAATAACGAAGAGGTAATCTATTAATCCTGAGGCCTGGTATGGTTCAGATACCTTAGATGAAAAGAATAGCAATGTGGCACAGCTGTTGTATATGCTCCTATATAGTTTATTTGTTCTTCAAAATGTTATATTAATATACAGAGAATATGGGACATTTTCTACACCTGGAGAAATGTGGATGTATGTACACTGAGTGTACAAAACATTAAGAACACCTTCTCTTTCTATGACATAGACTAACAAGGTGAATCCAGGTGAAAGCTATGATGCCTTATTGATGTCACTTGTTAAATCCAATTCAATCAGTGTAGATGAAGGGAAGGAGACAGGTTAAAGAAGGATTTTTAATCCTTGAGACAATTGAGACATGGATTGTGTATGCGTACCATTTAGAGGGTGAATGGGCAAGACAAAATATTTAAAGTGGAACTGACAGCATTTAGCAACATGAAATCTTATACAAATCTGTTCATATACACCCACAGGAAGAATATATCACTTTAAAACAATTATGACGAGGGAGGACTTAGATAGGGACATTTTCACATTTTCATAAATTCTTAGAACGTTTGGGAATTACGTATACCATGGCATTTGTGAAAATTATATAGCAATATAGAGTGGGAAAGTGGCCTAACAAAAACATCTGTCTCATCTAGGACCAGAGTCTACGCAGAGCTACAGTAAGCCTTTATTTGCAACATAGGCCTGCCATCATTCACTTTGAACTGGACTGTGTGTTTACATGCAGTTGCAATAGCGCGACATAAGATCATTAGAACGCATTTGTCTAATGCCACAAAATACACCTGAATGGATTTCTGAAAATATGTAAATACCACTTGGGAGTCCTATTGGTCAGTAATGCACATCAACAACAAAAAGATCAACAACTATTGCGAGCCATGAGCTAAAATCTAACGAAAGAGCATTAGATAAACCCTTTCAAACTTCCTCAATTAGTTGACGATCAAAATTACACTAATAAACGATGGGGAATTGTAGCCTACTCGTTCTTCTGCCAACAATGAATGCTTGTCCCAACCAAGCACCCAAAGCTAACTGGCTAAATTTGGCTAGCTTGCAAGCTAGCTACTTCCAGACACAGATGAGAGAACACCTTACTCTGACCATTTTACTAACCCAGCAGAGCTGGCCGGCTGTTTACATGTTATCTAGAGCATTCGTGACTAACTATTACTTAAGTTGCCTACGTTTACTGCCACTGGCCAGTCATATTCTGTGGGTGCTGCGCGTTCGTAAATTCATCAGTTAGTCTGTGCTCTGGAACAATCAGACGAGAGTGCTCTGAAATCGGAGAAGATAGCCAGAGTGAATGTGCGAACGCAATCAATATGATAACTGGATAACAGTTGTTGAAGTTCTTTCTAGCTAACCAAATGACGCCTGCATCTCTAGCTGTGTATAGACAGCGAAAAACCATATGAGGGGAAAAAGTCAGTCACTCACCCACTCCTCTAATGGCATGACATCCTCCTAACAGCCTTAGTTACATTCGGCTGTTTTTGTCCAAAATATTGAGCCATCCCAAACGGAGGCAGCAGACAATGTACCAGGCCAGCTGTGATGTGATGTGTGTGTTTGTGTGTGTGTGTGTTTACTCTACCTCTTGGATGCAGAGATGTACCGTGAGCAGGTGTGTCCGTCCCAGGCACAGTAGGGGTCTCTGGCGAGGCAGCACTCTGCACACACCTGACCATACAGGTGACACCTGCTCAGTGACACCTGGGCTAGCCCCGCCCCCGAACCCACATATAGCTGTTGCTATGGAGACAGAGATGGAGAGAACAAACAACCTCAGAGAAGGGTACAGTCCAGCCCACTTTTTCAACTAATCAACTAATCACCTTGTTACAGTATATGTTGTTGTTTACACTATACTATGGTTCATTGTGGGACAAGAGATCTGTTTTTCTGATCTAAGTTTTGGAAAGCGTGTGTGTGTCCATTTGATTGCACATATGTGATTTAGTACACCCACATGTCTAGTGGTATATAGTACAGTATCCTCAGGGTTCTAACCTCCAATCATTATTACTGTAAGTCAACCTCGTTTAAACAACAAAACCTTCAACAACACGAGAGAGAGAGAGAGAGAGAGAGAGAGAGAGAGAGAGAGAGAGAGAGAGAGAGAGAGAGAGAGAGAGAGAGAGAGAGAGAGAGAGAGAGAGAGAGAGAGAGATGTTTTGTATGGATCTGTCGGGACTTGTCTGAACTAGGGATTTCAAAACAAACACTGAACGGAAACATGGAAAACACTGGGGATGAAACCCCCCCCCCCCCCCCCCCCCCCCCCCCCCCCCCCCACACACACACACACACACACATGCTGTGGCAGATGAAGGGAGGCTGTGATTGGGGTTGAAGGGCCTGCTGACATGCCGTACCCTCAGATAATGAGGGAGGAAAAGAGAGGGGGAGGGGGAAGGGGGATAGAAGGAAAAACGAGTGGGAAGGTTGCTCTGGACAATGCAGATAATGGCATTGAGCCCGATTTACAGTGCATTCGAAAAGTATTCAGACCCCTTCCCTTATTCCACATTTTGTTGGTAACAGCCTAATTCTGAAATGTATTAAATAAAATAATAATCCTCATCAATCTACACACAATATAGCATAATGACAAAGCAAAAACAGGTTTTTTGCTAATTTATTAAAAGAAGAAATAACTTATTTCCATTAGAATTCAGACACTTTACTATGATTCTCAAAAATTAAGCTCAGGTGCATCCTGTTTTCATTGAGCATCCTTTGATTTGTTTCTATAATTGGATTGGAGTCCACCTGTGGTAAATTTAACTGATTGGACATGATTTGGAAAGGCACACACCTGTCTATATAAGGTCCCACAGTTGGCAGTGCATGTCAGAGCAAAACCCAAGCAATGCGGTCGAAGGAATTGTCTGTAGAGCTCCTAGACAGGATTGAGTCGAGGCACAGAACTAGGGAAGGTATTAAAAATGTCTGCAGCATTGAAGGTCCCCAAGAACACAGTGGCCTCCATCATTCTTAAATGGAAGAAGGTTAGAACCACCAAGACCCTTCCTAGCGCTGGCCGCCCGGGCAAAATGAACAACCGGGTGAGAAGGGCCTTGGTCAGCGAGGTGACCAAGAACCCGATGGTCACTCTGACAGAGCTTCAGAGTTCCTCTGCAGAGATGGGAGAACCTTCCAGAAGGACACCCATCTCTGGAGCACTCCACTAATCAGGCCTTTATGTTAGAGTGGCCAGACAGAAGACACTCCTAGGTAAAAGGCACATGACAGACCGTTTGGAGTTTGCCTAAAGGACTCTCAGGCCCTGAGAAACAAGATTCTCTGGTCTGATGAAACCAAAATTGAACTATTTGGCCTGAATGCCAAGTGTCACTTCTGAAGGAAACCTGCCACAATCCCTACTTGAGGTGGTGGCAGCATCATGCTGTGGTGATGTTTGTCAGCAGCAGGGACTGGGAAACTGTTCAGGATCAAGGGAAAGATGAACGGAGTAAAGTAGAGAGAGATCCTTGATGAAAACCTGCTCCAGCGTGCTCATGACCTCAGACTGGAAGGTTCACTTTCCAACAGGATAACGACCCTAAGCACAAAGCCAAGACAACGCAGGAGTGGCTTTGGGACAAGTCTTTGAATATCCTTGAGTGGCCGAGCCAGAGCCCGGACTTGAATCCGATCGAACATCTCTGGGGAGTCCTGAAAATAGCTGTCAAGTGACGCTCCTCATCCAACCTGACAGAGCTTGAGAGGATCTGCAGAGAAGAATGGGAGACTCTCAATGACGGCCTACCCCGGCCAAACCCGACGCTGATCCAATTGTGCGCCTCCTTATGGGACTCCCAATCACGGCCGGGATTCAAACCAGGTACTGCAGTGACGCCTCTTGCACTGAGATGCAGTGTCTTAGACAACTGCGCAACTCGGGAGCCCCAAATACAGGTGTGCCAAGCCTGTAGCGTCATACCCAAGAAGACTTGGATATGACGCCCAAGAAGACTTTGTTGAGGCGCTTCAACAAAGTAAATACTTATGTAAATGTCATATTTCAGTTTAAAAAAATGTATACATTTGCAAAAATGTCTAAAAACCTGTTTTTGCTTTGTCATTATGGTGTACTGTGTGTAGATTGATGAGAGAAAAAAACAGTTTAATACATTTTAGAATAAGGCTGGAAAAAATGGGGAAAGTCAAGGGTTGTGAATACTTTCCAAAAGCACTATACTGTAGCTATATGATACAATTAGGGAGGGGTGGAGATGGAAAGGAGGGATAGAGAAGAGAGGTGTTCTTACCTGTTTAGAAGAGATCTCCATACTCAGGATTGGAGTGGGAGTCTGGAGGAGAAAGAAACCATTATCTCCACTACACACACAAAGTCATACTTTAATACAGAGAACAGTTAGCTAATGAGTTCTGCTTGGGAAAAACCAAGCTCTCTTTCCTTCTACAGAGCTGACTTCATGTTAGGGAGGTCAACCAATAAGTCTGTGAATCAATGTGAGAAAAGGAACTCACTCTGTCTCTGTAATACTAAACGAACACACCATCGCTCCTCTCTGTACCCCTAGATCTACTGCTGTGTGTTTAGAATAGGACATTAATATTTCACTGCTGTTTGATGAGCTGACAACCCCTTGAGAGAAACAACTACAGTGTTTGTCTTCAAAAAGTTCACGTCAGGTTTAAACAGGCTTCGGGGAACAGAATTCACTTCCTGAGTGTGTTTCTAACCTGGAACACCTGGAGTTCCTCCAAAATCACCTCCTCAGTGGACCAGTTCTCCTGAGTGATGCTCACCACCTTCAGCACTGACCCAGCATCTGAACACACACATACACACACACACACATACATGAACACATACACACAGTGACCTTCTCGTTTGGAAACTTTCTATTGAGAGAGTTCTACTGAAATGGGACTATTGGCTCCAAACAGACTATGATGTTGTAGAGCTCTGAGCATTAGAGTAAAGATAAGGGGTTCATGGAGCTCATACACTGAAGATGATACCTACTGCAACCAAACACAGTCTCAAACATTCAAACAGACTTCAAACACATCAATATTAGAACAGAAAAAAATGATGTGGGTGTTAGTGTGCGTCTGAGCATGTGTGTGGATGTGTGTGTTGGAATCTCTCACCTGTACCCAGAAACATGATTTCATACTGTCCATCCTCAGCCATGACGCGGTCCACCACTATCTGTGTCAGTGCGTAGTCGACACGTACACGTGTGAACACGGGCCGGCCGTTCAGGGGGTAGACGGAGCGGAACATGAGTGGGTGGAAGCGGATGAAGCTGACCACCTCATCTGAGAAGTCCTTGGTGGTTTTTATCCTGGGGTCATACGTCTTACTGGGACACTGAGGAAGGAAGACACTGTCAGTTTCTGAAGAGAGATATCAAATAATGTGTCGTTTCAGAGACTAAATGAGATCAACTAACACAATTTATCTGGAGGTATTAGAGGGTAGTAGAAAGACCAGTCAAGATTAAGACAGTATGGATGTCTACCTTAAAGCAAATACTAACCTAGGTACCTACTGGTAAGACAGACATTTTTGGGATTCGCTGTCATTAAAGTGCTTGTCAAATTTTTCCAGGTTGGTCAGTGGCCTCTGTATAATAGGTATGTGGCACCCTCTGGCGGTGACGTGTGGTAATCCATTAAATTAAGTACATCTGGAGCACACAGTAATAAGCCATCACTTTATGGCCCTATGCTTGTTGCGCTCTCTCTCTCTCTCTCTCTCTCTCTCTCTCTCTCTCTCTCTCTCTCTCTCTCTCTCTCTCTCTCTCTCTCTCTCTCTCTCTCTCTCTCTCTCTCTCTCTCTCTCTCTCTCTCTCTCTCTCTCTCTCTCTCTCTCTCTCTCTCTCTCTCTCTCTCTCTCTAAACTAACCTTGAGGGGACATACAATTGATTCCCATTCAAAATCCTATTTTCCCTAACCGCTAAACCTAAACATAATTCTAACCTTAACTCTAAACCCCCTAGAAATAGGCTTTAACCTTGTGGGGAATGACAAAATGTCCCCATATGGTCAAATATTTAGTTTATTTACTATTATTTTGGGGAATTCTGGTCCCGACAAGTATAGTTCAGCATGTCCATAGCAGGGTAGTGTTTTTCATCATTAATCTTGTTCTGGAGGGAGCTCTAGCAGAGAAGTCACTAGCTGACAGTCAAAATGTCACATTTTAGTCATTAAGCAGAGGCTCTTATCCAGAGTGACTTACAGTAGTGAATGGTTACATTTTCATTTTTACTATTCCCCCATGGGAATCGAACCCACAACCCTGGCGTTGCGAGTGCCATGCTCTACCAACTAAACCACACAATGTCATGAAATCTGATTTTAAACCTAACCCTAACCTTAACCACACTGCTCACCATAACGCTTAACCCTAACCTTAAATTAAGACCAAAAACCAACAAAAAAATCATTCATTTTTACAATATAGCCAATTTTTACTTTGCAGCTGGTCCATCTAACAAAAATCACTCAGTTCTGCCTTAAGGACAAGACTCATCCCAATAAACGTCCACCTGCACACACACACACACACAGCCACAGTACCTCATGTTAATCAGTTCTACAAACACTGCATAACAGGACACATACGACGGTGATCACCGTGACGACTTAGTGACATCATCAAAGCTGCCCCCCAGACCGACGTTTATTATTGTTCATCAAGACTGAGACTGGGTAATATATCACACACCCTCACACACACACACACACACACACACACACACACACACACACACACACACACACACACACACACACACACACACACACACACACACACACACACACACACACACACACACACACACACAGACAAACACACACAGACAAACACACAGACAAACACTTGCATGCTTTCACATATAAACGTTGACTTCTGTCACACTCTCACAGACTATTAATTCATTATGTGCACAGGCACATGCAATAGATAGGTGTTTATTATTGTTAATCAGGACTGGTTCATACATCAGGATGGGGTCATATTGTAAGCCATTTAAGAGGGGTCTTTCTAAATAATCCTGGACAGAAACAATATTCAGTCTGCTTTCAGGCAGGAGGGAAATGGAGTGGGGTATGGTTAGTAGAGATGAGCGTGTTTGTTTGTGTACCGTTCCAGGGCGAGGGTAAGGTATTCTCCCCTCATATTCTACCCAGCGATGGTCAGGTCCCTCCTTGTGAGCGTAGGGTCCGTTGAACACAGCTCGTATGTCAGCCATGCTGTACACACACACCGCCGAGCCACGGAACACAGAGCTGGGGGAGAAACACAGTACAGTGTAGTAAGTTTATTATAGTGGGAGAAATCAGCTGACAGGTAGAGACATGTCTCAGTAAGGTATGGGGTAAGGTATGGTGTAAGGTATAGGGTAAGGTATGGTGTAAGGTATGGTGTACGGTATGGGGTAAGGTATGGGGTAAGGTATGGTGTAAGGTATGGTGTAAGGTATGGGGTAAGGTATGGTGTAAGCTAGGAATAAGGTATGGGGTAAGGTATGGTGTAAGGTATGGTGTAAGGTATGGTGTAAGGTATGGTGTAAGGTATGGGGTAAGGTATGGGGTAAGGTATGGGGTAAGGTATGGGGTAAGGTATGGTGTAAGGTATGGTGTAAGGTATGGGGTAAGGTATGGTGTAAGGTATGGGGTAAGGTATGGGGTAAGGTATCGTGTAAGGTATGGTGTAAGGTATGTGGTAAGGTATGTGGTAAGGTATGGGGTAAGGTATGGTGTAAGCTATGGGGTAAGATATGGTGTAAGGTATGGTGTAAGGTATGGTGTAAGGTATGGTGTAATGTATGGTGTAAGGTATGGTGTAAGGTATGGTGTAAGGTATGGTGTAAGGTATGGTGTAAGGTATGGTGTAAGGTATGGGGTAAGGTATGGGGTAAGGTATGGTGTAAGGTATGGTGTAAGGTATGGTGTAAGGTATGGTGTAAGGTATGGTGTAAGGTATAGGGTAAGGTATGGTGTAAGGTATGGTGTGCGGTATGGGGTAAGGTATGGTGTAAGGTATGGGGTAAGGTATGGTGTCAGGTATGGGGTAAGGTATGGTGTAAGGTATGGTGTAAGGTATGGGGTAAGGTATGGTGTAAGGTATGGTGTAAGGTATGGTGTAAGGTATGGGGTAAGGTATGGTGTAAGGTATGGGGTAAGGCATGGTGTAAGGTATGGTGTAAGGTATGTGGTAAGGTATGGTGTAAGGTATGGGGTAAGGTATGGGGTAAGGTATGGTGTGCGGTATGGGGTAAGGTATGGTGTAAGGTATGGTGTCAGGTATGGGGTAAGGTATGGTGTAAGGTATGGGGTAAGGTATGGTGTAAGGTATGGGGTAAGGCATGGTGTAAGGTATGGTGTAAGGTATGGTGTAAGGTATGGGGTAAGGTATGGGGTAAGGTATGGGGTAAGGTATGGGGTAAGGCATGGTGTAAGGTATGGTGTAAGGTATGTGGTAAGGTATGGGGTAAGGTATGGGGTAAGCAATGGGGTAAGATATGGTGTAAGGTATGGTGTAAGGTATGGTGTAAGGTATGGTGTAAGGTATGGTGTAATGTATGGTGTAAGGTATGGGGTAAGGTATGGTGTAAGGTATGGTGTAAGGTATGGGGTACTAAGAGTCATTTTACCTGGAGGTGGTGAAGATTCCATACACTACAGGGTTCTTCTCATCTCTAGTGGGAAGCATGAATATGTCCTCTACAACACATGCAAACACACACGCACACACACACACACACAAACATAAAAGTTAAGAATGTGGCATTTAGTGCGCATGCGTTGTGCGTGTGTCGACGTGGAAGCATGTCAGGTGTGCGTGTGTGTTTGTGTCTTACGGAGCTCGTCAAAGTGTGTGTCCACTCCTTCCGGTCCAGGGATGGAACACACCAGTCTGGCTTTGAGGAACGTCGTCCACTTATTGGTCAGACTCCTCAAACCTCCCACGTCATTCTGAAACACAACCACAACACAACCATAACACAACCACAGTCTGACACACAAATACAACTGAAATCGGGTTTAAAACCATAGTCCAAAGACCTGACATACTGTAACAAGCACAACACAATTGCACACCTTTTTACAGACCTTGAAATCCTAAACTCCAGTTTGAGACTAGTTTAAATAAACCCAGGTGAAGTTAGACACATGTCCCCGTTTAAATGTGATTATTCAACTGGCAGAGGAATGAGGCCTGCTCATTAACGGTAATGATGACGGCAGTCACAATAAACTGACAAAGGATGGAGAGAGGACTGAAAAAGGAAAATTACTGACAAGGAGAGAATATGGTAGAGGGATTTAGTAAACTTGAAGCAAGAAAAAAGGAGAGAAATAAAACCAAAAATAGAAAGATGAGGGAAGAAGAATTGAAGGTAAACTAGCTAGTTCATTAATTATGCAGATATTCTAATTAGCATATGTATACCCTTGGCTGAGTGCTCTTCACAAATAAACAGTGCTTTTCTCAGGGTTAGGGCAGGAGTACTCAAGTATATCTCAAGTACAGTGTCCCTTTATCCAGGACAAGGGCCCTAGACTTACCTCCCTATTACACTTGGCCTGGAGACTATCTTAAACAGACACACAATTATAAAAAACTGTTCGGATAATGGCTTTAGCGTTTTCTAAATGGGATTATCTTCAATCGAAGCTCTGTTATTTCATTTGTCCAGAGAGGAACCCCTCTATGGTCAGCTGTAGACACAGGAAAAGGAATCTCTCTCCTGCGTCACCAGCCTTACAGCTTACTCCCCAATCATAAACACCCCAAGTGCCTGTAACTGGGAATGTTGCAATAGAGCTTGGACATTTTATTGTGGGAAGATGTGGCGACATAACTCAGTACAGGGACAGTCTCCCCACTACCTAAAAAAAACACACCTCACATAGCTGGGAACTGAATCTCTTCTTCCAACAGCGGCCAGGAGCTTCCAATAGCAAGTCTGGGTCCAGACGTTTGTTCCAGCCAAGAAGTAACACACCTGATTCAAAGAAACCAACCTGCTGTAGTCACAGAACTACACTCAAAAAATCCTGCTGTTTTTACGATAACTTACTGGCAGACAGTTGCTTGTAAGTTACTGTAAAAAAGAAAAAAAGTACAGTATTTTACCGTAAATTTAAAAGAAACTTTGGCTTAACAGTACATTACTGCACACTTTACAGCAGGGGTCTTCAACATTTTCTTGCCCAGGGACCCCTATCATACGTTAGCACAAAAATAGCAAAATCTGGTCTTGTATTATCATCAGGTGAATGATAATGGCAAGGAGAAGTAATCAACATTTTAAAATGAATAGATTTGGTAGATCATAATTGGAGGAAGTGTAAACTCTAACATAGTCTATTATAGAGAAAGGTAACTCCAAACACATTTTTGCTAAGAGCAGCTGTTAGCTGTTAAGGCTAGGGGGTGCTGTTGTCACTATTTATGGAAATCGTGTAATCTTTGAAACGGCTTCCTACAAAATTCTTGATCGTACAATATGCATATTATTATTATTAATGGATAGAAAACAGTCTATAGTTTCTATAGGCGTTGAAATTTTGTCTCTAAGTGGAACAGAACTCATTCTACAGCAATTTCCCTGACATGGAGTCAGATTTCACACATTTTGGCCCCTGTTCTGGAGTCAGTTTTAAGGCCACTGTTATTCCTATGAGTATACGGACACTGCTTACGTCTTCCCCTGGAGGCCTTTACGTGATGACGCTTTGAATGGTATCGATTGCCCAATCACAGCCACTATAAATGAAAAAACCCTGTAGGTAGGAACTCTTTTCTTGGTGCGTCATGCGCGCGGAGGATACCGACCTACTGTTTTTCCAAGCATTAGTGTAGCCAGTTATATTTCTCCGGTCATATTTTTACTCGTTATAGGAGTTAAAAACATCATAAGGTAGTTAATTTAAAGCGTTTTATAGCAATTTATATCCGTTTAGTGCGATTTTGGGACATTTATTTCTGAGCCACTGTGAATCTCTGGGCACCGTTCCAGTTCATGCCGAACGCAATGTGCATTTCTGCATGGCAAGAGGACAGCTTTCGACCAAAAGACGATTAGACCCAAGAAAGGATTCTTTGACCAAGATTCTGATGGAAGAACAGCTCAAAGTAGGAACAATTTATTATGATAAATCGTGTTTCTGTCGAAAAATGTTAGTGGCTTAGGACGCCATTTTTTTTGACTTAGCTTCGCTTGGCGCAAACTGTATTGAAAAGTAAGGATAATTTAAAAAATGTAATTCCGCGATTGTATTAAGAATTAAATTGTCTATCAATCGCTGTCCACCCTATATTTTTTAGTCACGTTTATGAGTATTTATGTATACGACTAGATCACTGTCTAATATGGCGCACGACATATTCTGACCAGCTGGGCTACTTTTCTCATTGTCTAACCATGATTTTGGTGGCTAAATATGCACATTTTCGAACAAACTGTATATGTATGTTGTAATGTGATGTTACAGGAGTGTCATCTGAAGAATTCTGAGAAGGTTAGTGAAAAAATTAATATATTTTGGCGATGTTTACGTTATCGCTCTCTTTGGCTAGAATCAATGCTGGGGTAATGTTTGCACATGTGCTATGCTAATATAACGATTTATTGTGTTTTCGCTGTAAGACACTTAGAAAATCTGAAATATTGTCTGTATTCACAGGATCTGTATCTTTCGATTAGTGTATGCTGTGTATTTTTACGAAATGTTTGATGATTAGTAGTTAGGTAAACACGTTGCTCATTGTAATTATTCTAGTCCATTTGTGACGGTGGGTGCAATTGTAAACTATGACATCTACCTGAAATATGCACATTTTTCTAACAAAACCTATCCTATACCATAAATATGTTATCAGACTGTCATCTGAGGAGTTTTTTTCTTGGTTGGTGGCTATCAATATCTTAGTTTAGCCGAATTGGTGATAGCTACTGGTGTTGGTGGACAAAGAAAAAATGGTGGATTATGCTAATGTGTTTAGCTAATAGATTTACATCTTTACATATTGTGTCTTCCCTGTAAAACATTTAAAAAATCGGACATGTTGGCTGGATTCACAAGATCTGTGTCTTTCATTAGCTGTATTGGACTTTAATGTGTGAAAGTTAAATATTGAAAAAAAAAAATTTTTTTTAATTTCGCGGCTCTGCCTTTTCAGTGGGGGTGGGGGGGTGTGCCGCTAGCGGCACCCCGGGGCTAGACAGGTTAATCAAAGGTTAGCCATGTTTTGGCAAAAATTATTGTTCAAGTCAAGAAAGCTTACCACACACTTGCCACACTATTCACAGATGCTTTTACAAAGCCTATGTCAGATATACCAGTGTATTTGCACTCCAATTAGTGTAATTCAAAATGTATTTATTCTGTTGTTGCTGGTGATATTCATAAAAATATTGGAATAAAATCTTCTTTCTATTTTCGATGTTAAACCAATGTTTATTAGGAATTTACAGTAACATACTGTAACTTTTTTATAGTAATTTACAGGTAACTGGCTGCCAGTAAGATACCATAAAATCAATAGGATTATTTTACAGTGTAGAATGAGATTCTATTTCGACGGCTGTAGTTTCCATCTAGCCCCAAACAAGCCTGAGTAGAGCTGCCGCTGTATTGCTTCATTAATTCAGCTCCTTCAGAACCGTGAACATGGAAGGAGTAAGAGCTACAGGTAGGGGCTAGGGACTAGAGGTACAGTGCCTTGCAAAAGTATTGATCCCCCTTTGTGTTTTTCTTATTTTGATGCATTACAACCTGTAATTTAAATAGATTTTTATTTGGATTTCATGTGAAGGACATACACAAAATAGTCCAAATTGGTGAAATAAAAAAAACAACAATTCTAAATATTTGAAAACAGAAAAGTGGTGCGTGCATATGTATTCACCCCCTCTGCTATGAAGCCCCTAAATAAGATATGGTGCAAACAATTAACTTCAGGAGTCACATAGATAGTTAAATAAAGTCCACCTGTGTGCAATCTAAGTGTCACATAATCTGTCACATGATCTCAATATATATACAACTGTTCTGAAAGGCCCCAGAGTCTGCAACACCACTAAGCAAGGGGCACCACCAAGCAAGCGGCACCATGAATACCAAGGAGCTCTCCAAAGTTGTGGAGAAGTACAGATCAGGGTTGGGTTATAACAAAAATATCCGAAACTTTGAACATCCCACGGAGCACCATTACATCCATTATAAAAAAAATGGAAAGAATATGGCACCACAACAAACCTGCCAAGAGAGGGCCGTCCACCAAAACTCAAGGATCAGGCAAGGAGGGCATTAATCAGAGAGGCAACAAAGAGACCAAAGATAACACTGAAGGAGCTGCAAAGCTCCACAGTGGAGATTGGAGTATCTGTCCATAGGACCACTTTAAGCCGTACACTCCACAGACCTGGGCTATATGGAAGTGGCCAGAAAAAAAGCCATTGTTTAAAGAAAAAAATAATCAAACACGTTTGTTGTTCGCCGAAAGGCATGTAGGAGACTCCCCAAACATATGGAAGAAAGTACTCTGGTCAGATGAGACTAAAATTGTGCTCTTTGGCTATCAAGGAAAACGCTATGTCTGGCGCAAACCCAACACCTCTCATCACCCTGAGAACAACATCCCCACAGTAAAGCATGGTGGTGGCAGCATCATGCTGTGGGTATGTTTTTCATCGGCAGGAACTGGGAAACTGGTCAGAATTGAAGGAATGATGGATGGAGCTCAATACAGGGAAATTCTTGAGGGAAAACCTGTTTCAGTCTTCCAGAGATTTAAGACTTGGATGGAGGTTCACCTTCCAGCAAGACAATGACCCTAAGCATACTGTTAAAGCGTTAAAGTTAAAACACTTGGAATGACCTAGCCAAAGCCAAGACCTCACTCCAATTGAGAATCTGTGGTATGACTTAAAGATTGCTGTGCACCAACGGAACCAATCCAACTTGAAGGAGCTGGAGCAGTTTTGCCTTAAAGAATGGGCAAAAATCCCAGTGGCTGGATGTGCCAAGCTTATAGAGACATACCCAAGAGACTTGCAGCTGTAATTGCTGCAAAAGGTGGCTCTCCAATGTATTGACTTTGTTATAGTTATGCACACTCAAGTTTTCAGTTTTTTTTGTCTTATTTCTTGTTTGTTTCACAATAAAAATGATTTTTGCATCTTCAAAGTGGTAGGCATGTTGTGTAAATCAAATGATACAAAAACGTTAAAAGAAGAACGTTAAAAACGTTCACATGTGAAAATAAGGTATGCAGTTTTACTTGTGAAAAACATTCACATGTAAAAATCACATTTGCCTTTTCACATGTAAAACAACTCCACATGCGAAAATCTCACTTTCACATGTAGAATTGCAAGTTCACATCTAATTTGCAGTTTCATATGTGAAAAACTTTCACGTGATTATTTTTCACATCTGAACTAGCAAATCTAAGAAAACTCCACATTTACTCCACTGTTTGTGAACGAAGAAAATGTAAACAAACACTGTATAGCCTAAACACATGGTTCAAAGTATAATTTTGATATCATGGATGCATTTATAGTGTAGTTTATGGAGAGTGGTTGCATTTCTCGAGCCCCATCCCTCAGATTTCTGACAAAACTGTTGTGGGGAAACACTTTGTTCATGTTTAAATGAAGGATTGCCACTAGAAACACCTTTAATAGAGTCATAGTGTTATTATATGATGCAATCCTCTAGTGAGGGAGTTACTTTTGTGTCATTAATATCAAGTAAAGCTTCTGAAGTCGAGAACAAAACGCTTAGTATTGCAAACAAAAAGAATGATATTGAAAGCAAAACATAAACCCAAAGGTATTGTTAGCAAAACAAAATATTGTATTGTATTGTATATAAACACATTTAATGTGGGAGAAAATTAATTGTAAATGGATGCAAAAAAGTTGTTTTCAGTCATAAAAAAAACGCCTCCCTCTTTCCTGCAATTCTCCCTATCTTTGGTTCTGTTGCCCTGACCTTAGATTTCACTGCCTTTTTTTCTAGTTGCAAGGTTTTGCACATTCATTCCAGCAACATAGCACCCTGCATCCCACTGCTGGTTTACTCTGAAGCAGAGCAAGGTTGATCCTGGTTGCTTCCTGGATGTTAGACCATTTGTAGCTGGAAGTGGTGAAAAGTCATTGTCTGGGGAGAAACACATCTGAGTTGTCCACACATGTATGAAAACCATGTGTTTTTCACATAATTTTTTTTATTGTCTTTTTTTGTAAGGGCATACTTAATTCATACACCTCAACTGCTGTCCTGGGACCTGACATTAGGCTGCCCTGTCAGCCAGACACAAAGAGAGGTTCAACTTTAATTTACCCACTTTGACAGCAGTGGTCCGCTCCTCTGACAGCAGTGGTCCGCTCCTCTGTCAGCAGACTACACAAGAGGAATGTACCAGGAAGTATCCTCCCAGGGGGGTTTAAGTATATCTGTGGGAGAAGCTAGCTCTATAGCAGTGGACACAGATCTATCACTGTACATGCGCCCTGTTAGATGTCGGTCCTCCTCTTCGCCCCTTCCCTGACATCTCCCCAAACCATCCCTCACTCCTCACCATTCTTTCACCATTCTACACCACTCTCCTCTCTCACCTTGCAGACGCGTGCTACACGGGACAGGACACTCTTATCGCTCCTGTCGCGTGATGACTCTCGGAAGAAGAAGTAGATCTTGTCATCATCTGGGTTGTAGGTGTCGGACACAGGGTGAGCTGATATAAACCTGGCCTCTAGAGAGAAAGAGAGAGAGAGAGAGAGAGAGAGAGAAATAGAAAGAGAGAGAGAGAGAAAGAGAAAGAGAGATAAAAGAGAAAGAGAGAGAGAGAGTTATAAAAGCAACATTGTTCATTTCCAGCCTGACCCTATCGACACAGCGGAGCGTCTTTTAGAAGTTAGAGTTAGCACGCGCCTCAGTCTCCTCGGAGCACCCTGATTTATGAACGTTAAAATACCTCCAGACAGAGCCATGGAACAGAGGAAAGGAACTAGACAGAGTGAGAAAGAAAGAGCCGTGATCTGGGTGTTACAGTAACATGACATCAACCCTGGAAACTAACCGAAGCCTCTGGGTGGATTCCTTAAAATAGTCCAATGTAGGCCTGCTCACACACACACTACACATAGTCACTGTTACTGTACGTTAGCTAAGACTGTACGTTAGGTAAAACCTCTGACACATGCGTACACAGTGACAGCACGCCTCTAGAGATCTCCCTCACACCCTGCCCCTGGCTCTGAAATGTGGTGAGTGTGTGTCAGGAGTTGGAAACTGGTGACATCTTTTGATCCGTGAGAAACGTAGACGAGAGTGATTCCTAGAATAGACAGAGAGGAGTGTTTATCATAGAATAGTGCTTGTAGTGTGTGTATGTAGACCAGGGACCTGTGAACTGTGACACTGTAAATCCCCTAGTAGGTACAGTACGTATGCCCTGTACAGTAGGTGTGGTGTCTATAGTGTGGAACTCGTGTAAAAGTCATAAATGAATAACTGGACTGTTTGCTTTGGGCAGGAATGCCAATAACCTCCCTCAAGCCTAAAATGAGAACACAAAGCAGCTCTGTGTATCAATGGAGACTGGGAAGTGAAACACTCAATGACAAAACTAGCCTGTGAATGAACTCACCTGCTTCAACCAATCCTTATGTACCGATACTGAGAGGAAGGATGTATTCTAAAGAACCAGGCCAACAGTTACTGAGATATAATGTCATGCCACAACGAATGGCTCTACAAGCTGATAATTCACAGCTCTACAATATGCGTGTGTGTGTTTGTGTGTATGTTGTGTGTATGCACAGCAAATTGTCAAGTGTTGATTTTTCAATGTAACATTTGTAGTGTTGATTCGGGAGTTACAATCACTCTATAAGAGTGTAAAATAACCCCCAGTGTTGGTGTTAATAACCAGAGTTATTGTTTTACACTTTGGAGAGTAAAACAGTCCCATCAAAACTACACCCATCATTACCATATTCTCCTGCATGCTCTAGTGCAGGTCAATTTTCTTTTAAGATTTTTTAAATATCTGTGCTTTTGTATTGATTGATTGATTGGTTGATAAATGTTATACCACACAAATATAAATAACATACATTTTTCTAAACTAATCCAATCGGTTAGTTATATTTATTGCGTTAGTTACTGAAATGGTTGTTCCAGGTTAAATGGTTTAGATAGCCTTCTTATCAACTTTCCTAACCCTGAGAGTCATTCTGAATGCAGGTTGTGGGTGAATAAACTGTTGGATATCAAAACTCTGGCTGGATTCCAATAGGATTTACACATCACTTTGCATGCCAGCTTAATGTGACTTACAGGCCTGATGTGGCCTGTAAACCAGGAGTTTCATAACACCACCGAGTTAGGGTAAAACTAGGCCATCAAAGTAAGGCCTTGGTGATGACTATTCAGTGCTTGTTTTCTTACATAAGCTAAAATTGTAGTGAACAGTGTAGAATATAATACTTGCCCTGATATCCACTAGATAACAGAACCACAAAGTCTAAACAGCTTTTTTGACAGCAGATGCCTGCCCGGTGGGAGAAATCAAAAGGAGAATATCACAGCCAATCACAACACTGGCGGATAAGTAATACTGTGAAACACATCATTTTACTATTACTGCAGATTTATTATGGACATTTTCTGAAATTACAATGCAAAAATGAAAAACATAACAATGTGTAGCACCTTTAATTTCCAGCCCCTAATATCATGCTTGGACAACCTGGGATACAAATGCTAGTTGGTGGCATTGCTATTTGGCAGTCTTGGCCACGTACATAGGCTTATGGTATGTGGCCTTCAGATTGCAGGCCTGTTTAAGGGTAGAGCAAATCAACTGGCTAGGTACTGTCTCAACAGTTATGGGCAGGAGAAAGTGTGGAGGAGAAGGTGCTTTTTGTTTCCTTAATAAAGATGCAATATGTCACTTTTTGGGCGACCGGACCAAATTCACATTGAAATTAGAGTTATAGATCTGTCTTTGTCATTGAAAGGAAGTCTAAGAAGTGGTAGATCAGTTCTTTGTGCACCTTTTTCCATGCCTACACTTCTTAAGTTGAGTTTTTGTGGTTTTTACTTTTGGTTTTGTACACTAGTTTCAAACAGCTGAAAAAATATATTTTTGGTTTTGGAAAACATATTTGACAGCGGTTTAGATGGTAAAATGATTCTCTACACTAAACGTGCTTATTTTGTCACATAACCTGAAATTAGACAAACTACTAGAATATTAGCAACCATGAAATGCTGGAGTGATTTATTCATAGATTTCTACATAGTGCATCTTCAACAACCTTTGAATTGTTTGAATCCTTTATGATGTAATGTTATTTGTGGATTCAAATTAAGTATTTACAATGTGTGTGTGTGTGTGTGTGTGTGTGTGTGTGTGTGTGTGTGTGTGTGTGTGTGTGTGTGTGTGTGTGTGTACCGTTGATCCAGTAGTCCTCTGAGATCTCAGTGCGTATATAGTGCTGGTCAGGGGGCGGGCCCAGGGAGCGGGTGAAAGTTGTGTCTTTACCCAGGAAGTCTGATGCTGTGCCCGCATACAGGAATTGATCTGCAACCAATCAGACAAAAGGAGAGTTAGGCCTGGACCAATGATGATGAGGGTCAAGTAAAACTGTAAATGTGAACCTATTAGAGTAACCAGCTCAACTCAGATAAAAAGGAAGAAAGCAAACCTAAACAAAAACAATTAGTCAATCGCTCTAAAATGTCCGTCATGCTTTCAGTGATATGACATTCTTTGGCATAACCAGATTTCTGAAAGACGATATGCGGAGCAAATGTTTCAATGATTCTAGCCTTGCCAAAAATATTTCTAATAATTTAGGAGTTGGCTTAGTAGATGACAATGTCTTTCTTACCTCATCGTAACAACACACACACACACACACACACACACACACACACACACACACACACACACACACACACACACACACACACACACACACACACACACACACACACACACACATACACACACACACACACACACACACCCTGGGGATAGCAGAGAGTATCTTGAGGGAGATACTATGTGAGTCAGAGTGTTTATAGTTCCATGCCAAGTATCATTGTTTATTACATTCAGACAAAATTCTTCCTACAGGAGGGCTTTGCTTTTTATTGTAGAGGGGTTTTGAACACCAGGACATGAGGGAGAAGTAGTTAGGGCTGAATGCGGGTGTAGAATGGTGTCAGGGTGGGGCTGAGGTACCGTCAGTAGGTCTAGGTTAGTAAAAAGAGGAAATTATGATGGGGCGTAGTCTGACCTGTGAGTACAGAGGTGAAAGGTTGCCTGGGGTCGTAAGGACATTTCAGCCTCCCAGACTCCACTGTACCGGACAACAACTGGAACACACCCTCCTGAAGAGAAAGAGAGAGACTGTGTAAGTAAGCAGTGTGTGCTGTGTGTGTGAGTGTGTGTGTTCTCCCCGACTCTACCTCTCTGCGTCCTGAGATCTCAATGAAGGCACACATGGGGTGGAAGGCTCCTGTCCCACAGGTATACAGATGGGTGTGGTTATAGTTGTGGAGCACACGCACAAAATTGCCACACTCCAACTGAGAGTAAGAAGAAAGGAAGCAGGAAGAGGAAGATATTTTTGGAGTGTAATTTTTTACCTGAACAGTGATTTTATTGTCAATGTGAATGAAACAAGGCTTCAGGCTTTGTCCAGATTGTACTCACATGAGCATTCTTGCCGGCCAGTTTACACATCTCAACTCTGTCTCTGGGGGCTGGCCAGCTGATCTGGGAATAGATGGACAGGGAGGTTTACATGACAGACAACACACCGCAAAATATACCACTGATCCTGCATCAGAACCACACAACTCAAGACATAAGAACAAAGCATAACGCATTGAACCCTGAGAGGAAATGCATGTCAATCAGACAGGAGTCAGCCTGTCCTAACAGTGATCTTAAGGGGGGATAATGTTCTGTGTCCCTTGTACTGTACGTATACTGTATGTAGCTGATGTTCATACAAGTGTTATAACTGGCTTATTTTCTTAGCTTGTTCACCCCGAACCCGCTCCCAAGGAGCGACATCACTGGGGTTACACCCCCCCACACACACATATACACGCACTTACGTCAGCGTAATAGGATTCCATAATATTGCCTCGCTCCATGGAATTCATACAAGTCTTATGATTTGAGTACACAGTACATTATAGTACAGTATAGTTATTTCAGGTCTGGGCAAGAGAGGATTTTGTCTTGAGCTGGATTTGAGAAACCCAGTGACATAAATCCTATACCACCAATCAATCCATGCATTCGTTTCACAACGGCAGGATTGGGTCACACTTGACTTCACAATCTGCAATGTACCTGGTATTCACTTAGAACTCGGCATATCATGTGGTTACTTGTTATTAACTTTGGAATTCATTGCAATAGGTACCATTTTTGCAACAGGTACCACTTTGTCGCAGGTAAGTAAGGATCATGTTGAATTCCATTGAACCCATAGTGCAATTTCAATGTAGTCATGGTTGTAAATATCGTGTTCTTACCAGCTGAAACAGGACAGTAAGATGTGTTGCAAAAGAAGGAAAATGAGACACACCTGTAAATGTGCACTCTGTGTGTTGTCTGATTGTCTAATGTTCTGTCTATCTTATTCCTAGATCTACACTGAGTATACCAAACATGTTCACCTCAGAACAGCCTCAAATAGTCGGGGCAAGTGACATCAATAAGCGATCATATCTTTGACCTGGATTCAGTCAGTCTATGTCATGGAAAGAGCAGGTGTTCTTAATGTTTTGTACACTCATATTCACACAGCTCTACCACAGAATAATCTAGTCTAACTATCTGGCCAGCATCAGTATCAATGACCAGAAATCAACAGTTATAGAGCAGCACTCAGACTTACAACAACCCGATAAAGATCAAAGAAACTTGATTCGGTCTGGCGCAGGGATCAAGCACAGCTGCATAAACAAACAGTCACCTCTACAACGGCAAATACAATGAGTATGTCAAACACTAGGAGCACCTTCATAATATTTAGTTGCACCCTCCACTTTGAAATCAGAACAGCCTCAATTCGTAGGGGCATGGAGTCTACAAGTTGTCGAAAGTGTTCCATAGGGATGCTGGCCCATGTTGACTCAAAAGCTTCCCACAGTTGTGGCAAGTTGGCTAGATGTCCTTTGGGTCGTGGACAATTCTTGACACACACGGGGTACTGTCGAGCGTGAAAAACCCAGCAGCATTGCAGCTTTTGACACAAACGGGTGCCTGACACCTACTATCATACCCCGTTCAAAGGCACTTAAATCATTTGTCTGGCCCATTCACTCAATGTCACATGCACACAATCCATGTCTCAAATGTCTCAAGTCTTAAAAATCATTCTTTAACCTGTCTTCTCCCCTTCATCGACACTGATTGAAGTAGATTCAATAAGGGATCATCGTTTTCAACTGGATTCACCTGGTTAGTCTACAGTATATCATGGAAAGAGCAGGCGTTCTTAATGTTTTGTATACTGAGTATATGTGTCCTATTTGCAGCTGTGTGTGTGTGTGTGTGTGTGTGTGTGTGTGTGTGTGTGTGTGTGTGTGTGCGTGCGTGCGTGCGTGCGTGCGTGCGTGTCTGGTCAAAGTCAAGGTCAGCAGGTTGACAGTCTGATAGACAGACAGAGCACTGTGTTAATTGACTGGTGCTAATTCCATCCACTCTACAAACTCTGCCCACTACTACAATACATCACTGATTACGCTGCATTCCTCACAGATCCACTCCACATAGCTGTGTCAGTAGTCATGCGGAAGATTTGTAGCACAAGCACAGTCAGGTTTAAATGACTACTTAAACTTGGTATTTGGAATTTTATTAGGATCCCCATTAGCTGTTGCAATAGCAGCAGCTACTCTTCCTGGTGTCCACACAAAACATGAAACATAATACAAAACATCAATAGACAAGAACAGCTCAAGAACAGAACTACATATATTTCTTTAAAAGGCACACGTAGCCTACATGTCAATGCACACACACAAACTATCTAGGTCAAATAGGGGAGAGGCGTTGTGCTGCGAGGTGTTGCTTTATCTGTTTTTTGAAACCAGGTTTGCTGTTTATTTGAGCAATATGAGATGGAAGGAAGTTCCATGCAATAAGGGATCTATATAATACTGTACGCCTTCTTGTATTTGTTCTGGATTTGGGGACTGTGAAAAGACCCCTGGTGGCATGTCTGGTGGGTTAGGCGTGTTTGTCAGAGCTGTGTGTAAGTTGACTATGCAAAAGATGTGGGATTTTCAACACATTAATGTTTCTTATAAAAAGAAGAAGAGATGCAGTCAGTCTCTCCTCAACTCTTAGCCAAGAGTGACTGTCATGCATAGTATTTATATCAGCCCTCTGATTACAATTAAGATAAAAACATGCCACTCTGTTCAAACTTGCACTGCCTTTCTTTCTTTCATTTTTTTATTTTTTGCATGAATACAATTGCTCACTGTTCGATTGTTGGCATTTCCTGCCTAAGTTTGCCCACGTTGCCAATGAAATAACCACAAAAATAATTGGTAACATCAAATGGTTTTGTGATGAATAAGCCATCTGATGTGGATCTGATATGGATGATCTTGTTCCTGTAGTGTTTGTAAACACCCTGGTAGGTTGGTTAATAACCTGAACCAGATTACAGGCAATGGTTACAGTAAGAAGCTTCCTCTTGAGTTGACAGCTTGATGAAAACCAGTTAATATTCAGGTCCCCAAGAAAGTAGACCTCTCTGTTTACATCACATACACTATCAAGCATTTCACACATACTATTTGGATACTGACTGTTAGCACTTGGTGGCCTATAGCAACACCCCAAAAGAAAAGGCTTTAGATGTGCCAAGTGAACCTGCAACCACAACACTTCAATAACACTTGGAATAAGATCTTCTCTAAGCATTACAGGGATATGGCTCTGAATATACACTGCAACTCCTCCCCCATAAGCATGTCTGTCTCTTCTATAGATGTTTTATCCTTTTTTACTACTGATGTTTCATCAAATTAATTATCTAAGTGAGTCTCAGAAATGGCTAATATATGAATGTTATCTGATGTTAGCAAGTTATTGATTTCATGAACCTTATTTCTAAGGCTACACATATTAATATGGGGTATTTTCATCCCTTTCCTGGGTAGCTTATTAGAGATATACATAATACTGAAAAGAGCAGACAAAGCAAGAGAAAAAAAATATACATTCAGCAGTCCATTAATCAATTGGTGTGTGTGTGTGTGTGTGTGTGTGTGTGTGTGTGTGTGTGTGTGTGTGTGTGTGTGTGTGTGTGTGTGTGTGTGTGTGTGTGTGTGTGTGTGTGTGTGTGTGTGTGTGTGTGTGTGTGTGTGTCCTGCAGGGTTGAGGCTACGAACCAATAGGCTTAGCTCAGATATAATGATTGGAAACTAAATCTAGTATCTAGTAATGAGTTCTTGGAACATACTGTACATACAGGGCCTATAGAAAGTCTACACTCCCCTTGGATTTCTTCACTTTTTATGGTGTTACAAAGTGGGATTAAAATGGATTTAATTGTCACGATCTACACAACATTTTTAACATGTTTTAAAGATGAATGAAAAATCAAACACTAATACACATTGATTAGTTAAGTATTCACCCCCTTGAGTAAATAAGAAAAACCTTTAGCAGCGATTACAGCTGTGAGTCTTTTTGGGTAAGTCTAATAAGAGCATTGCACACCTGTATTGTGCAATGTTAGTCATTATTATTTTCAATTTCTTTAATCTCTGTCAAGGTGTTTGGGATCATGGCTAGACAGCAATTTTCAATTATTAACTTGACCATGCTTAAAGAGATATTAAAGAGATATTCCATGTCTGATTTGTTATTGTTACCTATCTACCAATCACTGTCAATCTATGTAGTTTAATCTGTGCTTGACATTCAATACTTGACTAAGGGACATTACAGATGTTGTATGTATGGGGGATAGAGGAAGTGGTATCTCCTTTGACATTATGGAATATGCTGTGTAGATCAATGGAAAAAAATACAATGGAATCTATTTCAATCCCACTTTTTAACACAACAAAATGTGAAAAAAGTTCCAGGGGGTGTTTACCTCCAACCTATAGGCACTGTAGCTGGGCCTATTGGAGAGAGTTGGGTGATTCCCTGCGTGAGTGTGCATGTCTGAGGTGTGGCAGTTTGTGTCTGCATGGGGTTATAGCTAGTCAGCTGTTAAGACTTGAGTTCTGCCCAGGGCTTTCCTTCTTTCTGCTGGAGAGAGATACTATACTGTCTCCTATAGGTCCGGCTCATACCCTTTTTGTATAATCAGGCCAAATTATACTGTGTTGGCTTAGATATTTTTATTTCTATTTTGTCCTTTCCCGCACAATTACATTTATCTAGCTATTTGGATAAAGATTGCACCCCCAAATTCCCTGCATAATTAAAATAAATGGTTCTCCAGAAAGGTTGCAGGTGCAGCATACCTTCCTGGGGGCTCTACTGAGGTGGTCAGGGTCCAGTAGGTAAACTGAGTCTCTGGTTCCCAGCAGCAGCCTGCCTCTCTCCTCATCCAACAACACAGAGTGGGAATGGAGACCATCAGTAGGACTCAGGAACACTGATACACTACCACTCTGGACCAGCTCTGAGAGAGAGAGAGAGAGAGAAAGAGAGAGAAAGAGAGAGAGAGTGTTAGGGTCAAAACATACACAAGAATGCATGCAGACTTTCATACACATATTCTGATGCATGGAACAAGTTTGGTTTGGTTCATCAAGACTTCATAGAATACACTTAGTTTAATGAACCGGGAAACTATAAGCATAGTTGGGAGAGACTTTTTCTAGACAGAGACAGGTTGTGTGTTGAAACAGGTCATGGATGCCTGCATGTCTTGGCATGAGCTGAAACTTTCTAATCACTTGTCTCACTATTCAACACCTTAACTGAATGAAGAGAGTAAAAATCCTTCTGTGCATGCATGCGTGTGTGTGTGTGTGTGTGTGTGTGTGTGTGTGTGTGTGTGTGTGTGTGTGTGTGTGTGTGTGTGTGTGTGTGTGTGTGTGTGTGTGTGTGTGTGTGTGTGTGTGTGTGTGTGTGTGTGTGTGTGTGTGTGTGTGTGTGTGTGTGAGAGAGAGAGAGAGAGAGAGAGAGAGAGAGAGTTGCTGTCATGGCTCATCACCTCTCCTACACACACACAGAGACTTTAGAATGCAGACTGACAGAAAGAGAAGCTAATGCATGGGCACGCTACACTTACATTACAAAAAGGGCATAATGAGATATTACAGTGGGTTTTATCTTAAGACAGTAAAAGTGTTAAAGACACCAGGATAAACTGACCTCGACCCACAGTGTTACTGACTTGTTGTAGATGGAGAAGGAGATGAGGAAGAGTGGGTTTGGCCTCAGTCGCCGCCATACCTGCATCATTATCAATAACCCACTATCACCATTGTAACAGATCCCTGTCACCCCAACATATCCACACCTATACATCATCCATCATCATCTTCACTAAATCTCCAGACGGTTAAACCTGACCATTAAACTGATGTCACATGTCTGTCAAGACTAGGTTTAGATTAGACCCTGATCAAAGTTACAGTTTGAGTTCCAGTGGGGGAAGCCTTCTGAATAGCTCCCATACATACATATATTACTCCCATACATACATATATTACTCCCATACATACATATATTAAACCATGCACATCAATGCCTGCCCTCCACCCCTGAATATCTCCTGCTCATCCATGAATACTTTCTTCTAGAGTGAGTGGAGCTTCAGAGACAGACCAGCGAGAGGTATGTATGCATGTCTTAACCATATCCATTCACCTGTCTCTAACCTATCTAATCTCCCCATAGGTTAAATGCAGTTAGAAGCATGATGTTATGCACCACATACAATACCATTATTCCTCTACCAAATATTTACATTTGGCACTATGCATTTGGGCGGGTAGCGTTCTCCTGGCATCCGCCAAGTTCGTTGGACTGCCAGATGGTGAAGCATGATTCATCACTCCGGAGAATGCATTTCCACTGCTCAAGAGTCCAATGGCGGAGAGGTTTACACTCCAGCCGACGTGTGGCCTTGCGCATCTTGATCTTAGGCTTGTGTGGGGCTGCTCGGCCATGGAAACCCATTTCATGAAGCTCCCGACAAACAGTTATAATGCCGACGTTGCTTCCAGAGGCAATTTGGAACTCGGTTGTGAGTGTTGCAACCAATGATTTTTACACGCTACGCGCTTCAGCCAGAGGCAGTTTGGAACTTGGTAGTGAGTGTTGCAACTGAGGATTTTTACACCCTACGCACTTCAGCACGTGTGGCCTACCACTACTTGTCTGAGCTGTTGTTGCTCCTAGATGTTTCCACTTCACAATAACAGCACTTACAGTTGAGCGGGGTACCTCTAGTAGGGCAGAAATGTGATAAACAGACTTGTTGGAAAGGTGGCATCCTATGACGGCGCTACTTTGAAAGTCACTGAGCTCTTCAGTAAGGCCATTCTACTGTCAATATTTGTCTATGGAGATTGCATGGCTGTGTGCTCGATTGTATAAACCTGACAGCAACGGGTATGGCTGAAATAGCCGGATATACTAATTTGAAGGGATTTCCACGTACTTGTGTATATTTTAGTGTATGTTACGTTTGGTATGGTATGGGGCGGCAGGTAGCCTAGTGGTTAGAGCGTTGGGCCAGTGTAACAGTATAACTTTAAACCATCCCCTCGCGAACCAGGGACCCTCTGCACACATCAACAACTGACACCCACGAAGCGTCGTTGCCCATCGCTCCACAAAAGCCGCGGCCCTTGCAGAGCAAGGGGCAACCCTACTTAATGTCTCAGAGCAAGTGACGTAACTGATTGAAATGCTACTAGCGCGTACCCGCTAACTAGCTAGCCATTTCACATCCGTTACACTAGTAACCGAAAGGTTGCTAGATTGAATCCCTGAGCTGACAAGGTAAAAATCTGCCGTTCTGCCCCTGAGCAAGGAAGTTAACCCACTGTTCCTAGGCTGTCATTGTAAATAAGAATTTGTTCTTAACTGACTTGCCTAGTTAAATAAAAATGTATTTGTGGATGTATATTATCAATTTCCTATGATGCAGTATGTTATGAAATTGCAATACGTATGATATGTTATAGTTAAGTGTTAGGGGAAGAGTTAGCTAACATGCTTAGTAGTTGCAAAGTAGCTAAAATGTAGTAAGTAGTTGCAAAGTTAAAATGCGGAAGTTGTCCGTGATGAGATTCGAACACGCACACCTTGGGTTGTTAGACGTTCATGTTATACGCCCACCCACGCAACCATCCTCCTTTTCTTTTTGCCTTAATGCCTTATGTAACCTTCTGTCTTTTGTAACCATACCAAACGTAACATATCATACTACTTTTAGTCTCGTCAATGAGACCAGGCTGCATGAAATCATACTTGGGAGGAAAGTACTTTTCTTGTTCAGGGCAATTGATCTGGGTGAGTTTTCCCAAAACCACTGTAGCTACCACGGTACTTTACTTCACTTGACAACCCAGACTCAAGCACACACACACCTTCCCTCACCCCAAACTCCCCACATTGAGGTGATGTTGACTTTATGTTTCTATGCTGGATGAATGAAGGCTGGTGACTCCTGAGATCTGGGTGTGTGAGTGGGTCACTCTGAGAGGTTTGACACTGTGATTAGCCTGAGGGTGTGAAGGCTTAGCGAGGTTACTCACTACCAATATTTGATATTTTAGACCCCTCCCTTGCCCCCTAATACCTCTTCTTACACACACATCACCTCCATGCATTCACCTTCTCTCTCTCTCTTTCTCAGAAACACACACACGCACCCGCACATACACGCAGAGACACTATGCCCTTTCCACACTAAACCTACAGAGAGTTTAGCAGTGCTAGCCTTTGGTTAACTCTGTAATTTACTCAGTAAACACACAGCACTAGGATCCCAGGGATAGGCCCAGCTTAGCCTCACTGTTAGCACTTAGCTTAGCGCTGAGCTCCAGCCATGACACCCCCCCCCTTTCTCTGCAGTCTCTCCACAGGCACCGCTGATCCCCATGGAGTTCTACTGGTTTATTTGAGTTAGATAGCATTTCACATCGGCTAGTAGCTAGCATCAGGCCTTAAGATAACCCTACTGACGGACTGTCTGAGTGCATGTGTAGCGGTTGTGCGTGTGACAGCTACAGCGCCACAGCCCAGGGCGTGTTCACTATATGGTGACTAAGAGGCTTCCTCTCCTCCCCACCCTATTCTCTGAGGATGGGAATCAACAGTGACAGAGAAATATGTTTCTGCGTATGATATACAGATGAATATCCTGCAGGGAAAATACATGATAGTTTTTCTCTCAAGTCTATCAGATAACAGAGTTAAAACACTGAGATCATCAGCCGAACTTAATCATTGTCATGTAAAACAGGATGAGGATTGTTTTCAGATTGGAATGTCATAACTATATAGGGTTGGAGGGTTAACACTCCCGTGATACTGGACAGGAACATGTGTAATATCACAGAGCTATCGACCTGAATCAACTTGGAAAAATGTAAGACATGGAAGTGTTCCCCTGGCAAAGAGAGATGGAGAACATGGATTTACAGTTACATATAATTCAGGGCTATAAAGTAAACTGCTTGTCTGGATCTGGATCAGCATGTGGGTTATAGAACAATTGATTTACGTGAGTTTAAAGTGGGAGGGCCAGTCAGATTAACTATGTGGAATATATGCTTGTATTATTATCATAAGACAAAATGTCCTAATACAGGATTTCCAAAACTCCTTGCTGCCCCCCCCCCCCCCCCCTCTCCCCTTGGGTGCACATTTAGATGTTTACACTAGCACTACACAGCTGATTCAACTAACCATCTCATCATCAAGCTTTATTTTAATCTGTTGTGTAGTGCTAGGGCAAAAAACTAAATGTGCACCCAGGGGGGGCCCCAGGACCCAGTTTGGGAAACCCAGTCCTAATATATGATCATATTCTCCAAGATGGTGCAGCAGTTCAGACGTCTTTGTCTTGTCATGTCCTGTGTACACATCTTTTTTTTCTTCGTATATATTTCGTCCCTTACCTTACCTCATTTGCAAACACTGTATATAGATTTTCTTTATTGTGTTAAACATTGTTTATTCCATGTGGAAACATTGTTTATTCCATGTGTAACTCTGTGTTGTTGTTTGTGTCGCACTGCTTTGCTTTATCTTGGCCAGGTCGCAGTTGTAAATGAGAACTTGTTCTCAACTGGCCTACCTGGTTAAATAAAGGTGAAATAAAAAATGTAATAAAAAAATACATTATGGTCAAACTCCCCCCTAGTTACTTGGCAAGGAGCCACTAGTACGACAGCAACACATGTACCCTCAAACTGTCTTCACAGCTCATCCTCATGACAGATTTTTGAAAATACACACAAAAACAACAACTAAACACAGTCTGCTGTGATAATATTTAGATGACATCAGGATTATTTAGCTGTGTGTGATTGGATGGGAGCCATACTGTAACCATGCATGTTATGGATTGATCCACCAAGACCCTGAGAGAGGTTTCAGACTAGAGCTAGGGCTGGTATATCAGGTTTCAGACTAGAGCTAGGGCTGGTATATCAGGTTTCAGACAAGAGCTAGGGCTGGTATATCAGGTTTCAGACTAGAACTAGGGCTGGTATATCAGGTTTCAGACTAGAGCTAGGGCTGGTATATCAGGTTTCAGACTAGAGCTAGGGCTGGTATATCAGGTTTCAGACTAGAGCTAGGGCTGGTATATCAGGTTTCAGACTAGAGCTAGGGCTGGTATATCAGGTTTCAGACTAGAGCTAGGGCTGGTATATCAGGTTTCAGACTAGAGCTAGGGCTGGTATATCAGGTTTCAGACTAGAGCTAGGGCTGGTATATCAGGTTTCAGACTAGAGCTAGGGCTGGTATATCAGGTTTCAGACTAGAGCTAGGGATGGTATATCAGGTTTCAGACTAGAGCTAGGGCTGGTATATCAGGTTTCAGACTAGAGCTAGGGATGGTATATCAGGTTTCAGACTAGAGCTAGGGCTGGTATATCAGGTTTCAGACTAGAGCTAGGGATGGTATATCAGGTTTCAGACTAGAGCTAGGGCTGGTATATCAGGTTTCAGACTAGAGCTAGGGCTGGTATATCAGGTTTCAGACTAGAGCTAGGGATGGTATATCAGGTTTCAGACTAGAACTAGGGCTGGTATAGCAGGTTTCAGACTAGAGCTAGGGCTGGTATATCAGGTTTCAGACTAGAGCTAGGGCTGGTATATCAGGTTTCAGACTAGAACTAGGGCTGGTATATCAGGTTTCAGACTAGAGCTAGGGCTGGTATATCAGGTTTCAGACTAGAACTAGGGCTGGTATATCAGGTTTCAGACTAGAGCTAGGGCTGGTATATCAGGTTTCAGACTAGAGCTAGGGCTGGTATATCAGGTTTCAGACTAGAGCTAGGGCTGGTATATCAGGTTTCAGACTAGAGCTAGGGCTGGTATATCAGGTTTCAGACTAGAGCTAGGGCTGGTATATCAGGTTTCAGACTAGAGCTAGGGCTGGTATATCAGGTTTCAGACTAGAGCTAGGGCTGGTATATCAGGTTTCAGACTAGAGCTAGGGCTGGTATATCAGGTTTCAGACTAGAACTAGGGCTGGTATATCAGGTTTCAGACTAGAGCTAGGGCTGGTATATCAGGTTTCAGACTAGAACTAGGGCTGGTATATCAGGTTTCAGACTAGAGCTAGGGCTGGTATATCAGGTTTCAGACTAGAGCTAGGGCTGGTATATCAGGTTTCAGACTAGAGCTAGGGCTGGTATATCAGGTTTCAGACTAGAGCTAGGGCTGGTATATCAGTGAATCTTGAATGTTGTTCAAAACAACACAGTACTATGTTGTTGATTGTTCTCCCTTTTGAAAAACTCTGAACTCTTTCACCTCTGAAGGAATCAAAGGACAAACGTTGTCTGATGGTAATTGAGAGGAAAGTTCACTGCGATAACGCTTTCTGAACTCCAGTTCATTCAGCCAGGGATGATGTGTGTATTTGAAGTGTGTGACCACAAAGAGATTATGTTGTTTGAAGCATGTGGTCAATCAGAGATGAAGATGTTTTGGAGGAGTTTGTTCAATCAGAGATGATTGACTTCAGTAGAGTTTGACTTTGCCAACTGTATTTTCACAGGGGACGATGTTATTTTTTAAGTGTGATTTCAGTCAGGGACAATTTTGCTTTGATGGATTTCATAATACACTCTCAGAGCCTAATCTGACAACATTCTGAATATTTGAGTTTTGCTGAGATCTAAGGCTCAAGTATTCAATTGGCATGAAACAAGGCAATCTGAAGAGCTGAAGCTGCATATTTC